>NW_021823295.1:0-49140 GCF_901001165.1 Salmo trutta | reverse complement strand
TAAACACCACTACAGTACCACTACAGTACCACTACAGTACCACTACAACACCACTATAACACCACTACAGTACCACTACAGTACCACTACAACACCACTACAACACCACTACAGTACCACTACAGTACCACTACAACACCACTACAGTACCACTACAGTACCACTACAACACCATACAACACCACTATAACACCACTACAGTACCACTACAGTACCACTACAGTACCACTACAGTACCACTACAACACCATTACAACACCACTACATTACCACTACAACACCACTACAACACCACTACAACACCACTACAGTACCACTACAGTACCACTACAACACCACTACAGTACCACTACAGTACCACTACAACACCACTACAACACCACTACAGTACCACTACAGTACCACTATAGCACCACTACAGTACCACTACAGTACCACTACTGCACCACTACAACACCACTACAGTACCACTACAACACCACTACAGTACCACTACAGTACCACTACAACACCACTACAACACCACTACAACACCACTACAACACCACTACAACAACACAACAGTATCACTACAACACCACTACAGTACCACTACAGTACCACTACAACACCACTACAACACCACTACCACTACAACACCACTATAACACCACTACAGTACCACTACAACACCACTACAGTACCACTACAGTACTACTACAACACCACTACAACACCACTACAACACCACTACAGTACCACTACAACACCACTACAACACCACTACAGTACTACTACAACACCACTACAACACCACTACAACACCACTATAACACCACTACAACACCACTACAGTACCACTACAATACCACTACAATACCACTACAACACCACTACAACAAAACTACAGTACCACTACAGTACTACTACAACACCACTACAACACCACTACAACACCACTACAGTATCACTACAACACCACTACAACACCACTACAGTACCATTACAGTACCACTACAACACCACTACAACACCAGAACTGTATCACTACAACACCACTACAACACCACTACAGTACCACTACAGTACCACTACAACACCACTATAACACCACTACAACACCACAACAGTACCACTACAGTACCACTACAACACCACTACAACACCACAACAGTATCACTACAACACCACTACAACACCACTACAGTACCACTACAGTACCACTACAACACCACTATAACACCACTACAACACCACAACAGTACCACTACAGTAACACTACAACACCACTATAACACCATTACAGTACCACTACAACACCACTACAACACCACTACAGTACCACTACAATACCACTACAACACCACTAAAACACCACTACAACACCAATACAACACCACAACAGTACCACTACAACACCACTACAACACCACTACAGTACCACTACAACACCACTACAGTACCACTACAGTACCACTACAACACCACTACAGTACCACTACAACACCACTACAACACCACTACAGTACTACTACAACACCACTACAACACCACTACAACACCACAACATTACCACTACAACACCACTACAACACCACTACAGTACCAATTCAACACCACAACAGTATCACTACAACACCACTACAGTACCACTACAGTACCACTACAGTACCACTACAACACCACTACAGTACCACTACAGTACTACTACAACACCACTACAACACCACTACAGTACCACTACAGTACTACTACAACACCACTACAACACCACTACAACACCACTACAGTACCACTACAACACCACTACAACACCACTACAACACCACTACAACACCACTACAACACCACTACAACACCACTACAGTATCACTACAACACCACTACAACACCACTACAGTACCATTACAGTACCACTACAACACCACTACAACACCACAACAGTATCACTACAACACCACTACAACACCACTACAGTACCACTACAACACCACTACAACACCACTACAACACCACTACAACACCACTACAAACCCACAACAGTACCACTACAACACCACTACAACACCACTACAGTACCACTACAACACCACTACAGTACCACTACAACACCACCACAGTACCACTACAGTACCACTACAACACCACTACAGTACCACTACAACACCACTACAACACCACTACAGTACTACTACAACACCACTACAACACCACTACAACACCACAACAGTACCACTACAACACCACTACAACACCACTACAGTACTACTACAACACCACTACAACACCACTACAACACCACAACAGTACCACTACAACACCACTACAACACCACTACAGTACCACTACAAGACCACTACAGTACTACTACAACACCACTACAGAACCACTACAGTACCACTACAACACCACTCCAGTACCACTACATACCACTACAGTACCACTACAACACCACTACAGCACCACTACAGTACCACTACAACACCACTACAGTACCACTACAGTACCACTACAGTACCACTACAACACCACTACAGTACCACTACAGTACCACTACAACACCACTACAACACCACTACAGTACCACTACAGTACCACTACAACACCACTACAGTACCACTACTGTACCACTACAACACCACTACAACACCACTACAGTACCACTACAGTACCACTACAGTACCACTACAACACCACTACAGTACCACTACAGTACCACTACAACACCACTACAACACAACTACAGTACCACTACAGTACCACTACAACACCACTACAGAACCACTACAACACCACTACAGTACCACTACAGTACCACTACAACACCACTGCAGTACCACTACAGTACCACTACAACACCACTACAGTACCACTACAGTACCAATAAAACACCACTACAGTACCACTACAGTACCACTACAGTACCACTACAACACCACTACATTACCACTACAGTACCACTACAGTACCACTACAACACCACTACAACACCACTACAGTACCACTACAGTACCACCTCAGTACCACTACAACACCACTACAGTACCACTACAACACCAGTACATTACAACTACAGTACCACTACAACAGCACTACAGTACCACTACAGTACCACTACAGTACCACTACAACAGCACTACAACACCACTACAGTACCACTACAACACCACTACAACACCACTACAGTACTACTACAACACCACTACAACACCACTACAGTACTACTACAACACCACTACAACACCACTACAGCACCACTACAGTACCACTACAACACCACTACAGTACCACTACAACACCACTACAGTACCACTACAGTACCACTACAGTACCACTACAACACCACTACAACACCACTACAGTACCACTACAACACCACTACAACACCACTATAACACCACTACAGTACCACTACAGTACCACTACAGTACCACTACAGTACCACTACAACACCACTATAACACCACTACAGTACCACTACAGTACCACTACAACACCACTACAACACCACTACAGTACTACTACAGTACCACTACAACACCACTATAACACCACTACAGTACCACTAGAGTACCACTACAACACCACTACAACACCATTACAACACCACTACAGTACCACTACAACACCACTACAACACCACTACAACACCACTACAGTACCACTACAGTACCACTGCAACACCACTACAGTACCACTACAGTACCACTACAACACCACTACAACACCACTACAGTACCACTACAGTACCACTACAACACCACTATAACACCACTACAGTACCACTACATTACCACTACAACACCACTACAGTACCACTACAACACCACTACAGTACCACTACAGTACCACCACAACACCACTACAGTACCACTACAACACCACTACAGTACCACTACAGTACCACTACAACACCACTACAGTACCACTACAGTACCACTAAAACACCACTACAGTACCACTATAGTACCACAACAGTACCACTACAGTACCACTACAGTACTACTACAACACCACTACAACACCACTACAGTACCACTACAGTACCACTACAACACCACTACAGTACCACTACAACACCACTACAGTACCACTACAGTACCACTACAACAGCACTACAACACCACTACAGTACCACTACAGTACCACTACAACACCACTACAGTACCACTACAGTACCACTACAACAGCACTACAACACCACTACAGTACCACTACAACACCACTACAACACCACTACAGTACTACTACAACACCACTACAACACCACTACAGTACTACTACAACACCACTACAACACCACTACAGCACCACTACAGTACCACTACAACACCACTACAGTACCACTACAACACCACTACAGTAACACTACAGTACCACTACAGTACCACTACAACAGCACTACAACACCACTATAACACCACTACAGTACCACTACAGTACCACTACAGTACCACTACAGTACCACTACAACACCACTATAACACCACTACAGTACCACTACAGTACCACTACAACACCACTACAACACCACTACAGTACCACTACAGTACCACTACAACACCACTATAACACCACTACAGTACCACTACAGTACCACTACAACACCACTACAACACCACTATAACACCACTACAGTACCACTACAGTACCACTACAGTACTACTACAGTACCATTACAACACCATTACAACACCACTACAGTACCACTACAACACCACTACAACACCACTACAGTACCACTACAGTACCACTACAATACCACTATAACACCACTACAGTACCACTACAGTACCACTACAACACCACTACAGTACCACTACAACACCACTACAGTACCACTACAGTACCACTACAACACCACTACAGTACCACTACAGTACCACTACAACACCACTACAGTACCACTACAGTACCACTACAACACCACTACAACACCACTACAGTACCACTACAACACCACTACAACACCACTATAACACCACTACAGTACCACTACAGTACCACTACAGTACCACTACAACACCACTATAACACCACTACAGTACCACTACAGTACCACTACAACACCACTACAACACCACTACAGTACCACTACAGTACCACTACAACACCACTATAACACCACTACAGTACCACTACAGTACCACTACAACACCACTACAACACCACTATAACACCACTACAGTACCACTACAGTACCACTACAGTACCACTACAGTACCACTACAACACCATTACAACACCACTACATTACCACTACAACACCACTACAACACCACTACAACACCACTACAGTACCACTACAGTACCACTACAACACCACTACAGTACCACTACAGTACCACTACAACACCACTACAACACCACTACAGTACCACTACAGTACCACTATAGCACCACTACAGTACCACTACAGTACCACTACTGCACCACTACAACACCACTACAGTACCACTACAGTACCACTATAGCACCACTACAGTACCACTACAGTACCACTACTGCACCACTACATTATCCTTCCTGTCTGTCTCAGCCATGGTGACATCACTTTAATCTCCTCTCCCCCGGGGCTCTGTGGCCTGTCAGTCTCCCAGGCTTAACATACTGTGTCTTAATCACATACCAACGACTGGATTTCAACCTGCTGTTTAAGACAAAAGGCTCCTGGCTGGTTCCCTCCGACCTCACACAGTGAGCCCATCCAGCCCAGCCAGGGTCGTCTCTCCTGGGCCTGTGGGAGGCGGGAGAAGATGGTGTCTGGGGTAAGGGTCCTCCAGGCAGTCGCTTCCCTGGGACAGATTTCATAATCAGGACCCCTGGTGGTAATCAGATTATACCAGGGGTATTTATTGCTGTGTTTTGGAGAAGGGGAGAGGAGGAGAAGGGATTGTTGAAAGAGAGAGGGAGGGAGGGAAGGAGAGGGGGAAGGAAGGGGAAAGAGGCAGGGAGAGGGGGAAAGAAGGAGGGAGAGGGAGAGGGGGTGAGAGGAGGGGGAAAGAAGGAGGGAGAGGGAGAGGGGGAGAGAGGAGGGGGAAAGAAGGAGGGAGAGGGAGAGGGGGTGAGAGGAGGGGGAAAGAAGGAGGGAGAGGGAGAGGGGGTGAGAGGAGGGGGAAAGAAGGAGGGAGAGGGAGAGGGGGTGAGAGGAGGGGGAAAGAAGGAGGGAGAGGGAGAGGGGGAGAGAGGAGGGGGAAAGAAGGAGGGAGAGGGAGAGGGGGTGAGAGGAGGGGGAAAGAAGGAGGGAGAGGGAGAGGGGGAGAGAGGAGGGGGAAAGAAGGAGGGAGAGGGAGAGGGGAGAGAGGAGGGGGAAAGAAGGAGGGAGAGGGAGAGGGGGTGAGAGGAGGGGGAAAGAAGGAGGGAGAGGGAGAGGGGGAGAGAGGAGGGGGAAAGAAGGAGGGAGAGGGAGAGGGGGGTGAGAGGAGGGGGAAAGAAGGAGGGAGAGGGAGAGGGGGAGAGAGGAGGGGGAAAGAAGGAGGGAGAGGGAGAGGGGGTGAGAGGAGGGGGAAAGAAGGAGGGAGAGGGAGAGGGGGAGAGAGGAGGGGGAAAGAAGGAGGCAGAGGGAGAGGGGGAGAGAGGAGGGGGAAAGAAGGAGGGAGAGGGAGAGGGGGAGAGAGGAGGACGGAGAAAGAATGGGATTATATCTGGCTGGGGTATAACAGCATTTCCCTCCAGGCTGGGTCTGAGGAGGGTCTGGGGAAGAGGAGAGGATGGTCCAGGGCCCCTGCAACCACACAGAGCTGGGTTCAAATGCTATTCGAAACCATTTCAAATAATTCCTATAGGCTTGACGGAGCTTGCCTGGTTCATTACACCAATAGGATACCCCAACAACTAGAAACCCTGCACATCTGGCACTCCAGGCAGGTTAAAGTAAACGCTCAAAGTGTTTGAATCCTTTTTAAATAGTATCTGAACCCAGCTCTGGTCCCTGCTATCCACAGGAACACCCACCACCATGCTCCATGGATCTACTAAAATCATTTTAAGGGGCCAATTTTCTTCTTCTCCATCCGCTCTCACCTCTTCCTCTTTCAGACGTTTTAAATTCTGTTGCTAGGGAAATCAGGGAAAACGAGAATAATCTATACTCTACACATAGTCTATACATACTCTATATTCTATACATAATCTATACTCTACACATATTCTATACATAATATACTCTATATTCTATACATAATATACTCTATATTCTATACATAATCTGTATTCTATACATAATATACTCTATATTCTATACATAATCTATACTCTACACATATTCTATACATACTATACTCTATACATAGTCTATACATACTCTATATTCTATACATAATCTATACTCTACACATATTGTATACATAATCTGTATTCTATACATAATATACTCTATATTCTATACATAACCTATACTCTACACATATTCTATACATACTATACTCTATACATAATCTATATTCTATACATAACCTATACTCTACACATAATCTATATTCTATACATAATATACTCTATATTCTATACATAACCTATACTCTACACATATTCTATACATAATCTGTATTCTATACATAATATACTCTATATTCTATACATAATCTATACTCTACACATATTCTATACATAATATACTCTATATTCTATACATAATCTATACTCTACACATAATCTATATTCTATACATAATCTGTATTCTATACATAATATACTCTATACTCTATACATAATCTATACTCTACACATATTCTATACATAATCTGTATTCTATACATAATATACTCTATATTCTATACATAATCTATACTCTACACATATTTTATACATAATCTGTATTCTAAACATGCTATACTCTATACATAATCTATACATATTCTATATTCTACACATATTCTATACATAATCTATACTCTATACATAATCTGTATTCTATACATAATATACTCTATAAATAGTCTATACATACTCTATATTCTATACATAATATATACTCAATACATAATCTATACATATTCTATAAATACTCTATGAAGATACATCTCTATAGACCACGGACCACACTAGGCTCTGAGTAGGCCTAGCCTCCATGAAGACCCCAGCAGACTGTGAGCTCATCACATAAATCTCTATAGAGACAACCTTCTCACTACAGACTGTCTCATCCAACAATTCACCAGGGCTCAACCTCACTGAATGGCCAACAGACAATCATATATGCACAGAGAAAATCAGACAGAGAGAGAGAGAGAGACAGCTACAGAAAAACAGAGAGAGAGAGAGAGAGACAGCTACAGAAACACAGAGAGAGAGAGAGAGAGAGAGAGAGAGAGAGAGAGAGAGAGAGAGGAGAGAGAGAGAGAGAGAGACAGCAATAAAGAGATATATGGGCAAGACAAAGAGGTGGTCAATGTCCTCACATCATCCCATTATACCCCCTGCTGCCTCCCTCGGCCCAGCGGCTACCATGACTACCCAGCCCCTAGCCCCAGTCAGTCACGGACCATAGAATACAATGAACAGGAATCTGTAGTTTATGGGAACAATAACGCCATGGAAGAAGGCCCTACCTACCTCCCACCTAGCCCCTATGCTCCCGTGTTTACCCACCCATCCCACCCCGACCACCACGACGAGCAGCAATAAGCATAAATGAAGGCAGGAGGTAAAGGGGGGGGACCCATCAATCCCCAACAAGGCCAGAGCGAGCCAGCCCTGAACGGGATAGCGGCGGGTTGAGGAACGCTCCATTGTCCAGCCCCATTATACAGCAGTTTGGAGCATGTGGAGACGTATGAGAGAGTTATGGAGAATGTCACGGTCTTGCTCTCCTCCCCAGCTGGCTCAATTAGAGGAGAGACAGGGCTGAACACGGCTGGACAGCAATTCCTATGCATTGTCCTGAAGACTGATGGAAGCTCCCGAGTGGCACAGCGGGTTTGGAAGAACTACAGTCATATCTCTGATAAGGACTACAGTACTGTATGATATAGAGGAGGAGACAGGAGATGGTAGAGGTACTGTATGATATAGAGGAGGAGACAGGAGATGGTAGAGGTACTGTATGGACAGTAGAGGAGCAGACAGGAGATGGTAGAGGTACTGTATGGACAGTAGAGGAGCAGACAGGAGATGGTAGAGGTACTGTATGATATAGAGGAGGAGACAGGAGATGGTAGAGGTACTGTATGGACAGTAGAGGAGCAGACAGGAGATGGTAGAGGTACTGTATGGACAGTAGAGGAGCAGACAGGAGATGGTAGAGATACTGTATGATATAGAGGAGGAGACAGGAGATGGTAGAGGTACTGTATGGACAGTAGAGGAGCAGACAGGAGATGGTAGAGGTACTATATGATATAGAGGAGGAGACAGGAGATGGTAGAGGTACTATATGGACAGTAGAGGAGCAGACAGGAGATGGTAGAGGTACTGTATGATATAGAGGAGGAGACAGGAGATGGTAGAGGTACTGTATGATATAGAGGAGGAGACAGGAGATGGTAGAGGTACTGTATGGACAGTAGAGGAGCAGACAGGAGATGGTAGAGGTACTATATGATATAGAGGAGGAGACAGGAGATAGTAGAGGTACTGTATGATATAGAGAAGGAGACAGGAGATGGTAGAGGTACTGTATGATATAGAGGAGCAGACAGGAGATGGTAGAGGTACTGTATGGACAGTAGAGGAGCAGACAGGGTATGGTAGAGGTACTGTATGATATAGAGGAGGAGACAGGAGATGGTAGAGGAACTGTATGGACAGTAGAGGAGACAGGAAATGGTAGAGGTACTATATGGACAGTAGAGGAGCAGACAGGAGATGGTAGAGGTACTGTATGGACAGTAGAGGAGCAGACAGGAGACGGTAGAGGTACTGTATGATATAGAGGAGGAGACAGGAGATGGTAGGGGTACTGTATGGACAGTAGAGGAGCAGACAGGAGATGGTAGAGGTACTGTATGATATAGAGGAGCAGACAGGAGATGGTAGAGGTACTGTATGATATAGAGGAGCAGACAGGAGATGGTAGAGGTACTGTATGGACAGTAGAGGAGCAGACAGGAGACGGTAGAGGTACTGTATGATATAGAGGAGGAGACAGGAGATGGTAGGGGTACTGTATGATATAGAGGAGGAGACAGGAGATGGTAGAGGTACTGTATGATATAGAGGAGGAGACAGGAGGAGGTAGAGGTACTGTATGATATAGAGGAGGAGACAGGAGATGGTAGAGGTACTGTATGGACAGTAGAGGAGCAGACAGGAGATGGTAGAGGTACTGTATGATATAGAGGAGCAGACAGGAGATGGTAGAGGTACTGTATGATATAGAGGAGCAGACAGGAGATGGTAGAGGTACTGTATGATATAGAGGAGGAGACAGGAGATGGTAGAGGTACTGTATGGACAGTAGAGGAGCAGACAGGAGATGGTAGAGGTACTGTATGATATAGATGAGGAGACAGGAGATGGTAGAGGTACTGTATGGACAGTAGAGGAGGAGACAGGAGATGGTAGAGGTACTGTATGATATAGAGGAGCAGACAGGAGATGGTAGAGGTACTGTATGATATAGATGAGGAGACAGGAGATGGTAGAGGTACTGTATGATATAGAGGAGCAGACAGGGGATGGTACATATTAGACATGGCCAAAAAAAATACAGGATTTGCATGAAATTTGCTTTAAAACTGGAAAATGATCTTTGAATCCCATGACTAAATATGTAGAATTGTAGGAAATAAGCTTTAAACCTGCACATTTCTCTCCACCAATAAGACGTGGGGTGATCCGTTTGAATCAGGAACAGTACTCGTACCCATAGAAATTGACCTGGAGTGTGATGTTCCCTAATCCTGGAAGCAATTTGGGCCTCAAGTGAAAAAGTATTGGGAAGACCTGTTCTAACCTACTGAGTAACCACTCACGCTGATGGACCTTGTACATACAGCTCCGTATGGCTTAGCCTGTGTTCTGCCTGGAAGCCTTGTGCATACAGCTCCGTATGGCTTAGCCTGTGTTCTGCCTGGAAGCCTTGTACATACAGCTCCTTATGTCTTGTGTTCTGCGTGGAAGCATTTGCAGCCACATTGTGTGTGTGTGTGAAGTCAAGGCACAATGTTAGTCGGCTCTCTTTGAAAGCAGTATGTTTTTTTTACAGAACATGACACTATGGCGGTTCTAAAGGATGTTTCTTCTCTGAGAAGGGGAGGGGGGTAGCAGGGGGGGGGGGTGGCTGTCTCGCTAGGCTCCCTGCTACCCTGTGCCAGTCTCCCTCCCATCCTGTGCCAGTCTCCCTCCCTGCCAGCTAGGCTCCCTGCTACCCTGTGCCAGTCTCCCTCTGTGCCAGCCATTCTCCCTGGTGCAATGTGCCAGTCTCCCTCCCTGCCAGCTAGTCTCCCTGGTACACTATGCCAGTCACCCTCCCTGCCAGCCAGTCTCCCTGGTGCAATGTGCCAGTCTCCCTCCCACCCTGTGCCAGTCTCCCTCCCTATCAGCCAGTCTCCCTGGTACACTGTGCCAGTCTCCCTCCCACCCTGTGCCAGTTTCCCTCCCTGCCAGGCAGTCTCCCTACTACCCTTTGCCAGTCTCCCTCCCTGCCAGCCAGTCTCCCTGGTACACTGTGCCAGTCTCACTCCCTTCCAGCCAGTCTCCCTGGTACACTGTGCCAGTCTCCCTCCCTGCCAGCCAGTCTCCCTGGTACACTGTGCTGCCAGTCTCCCTCCTTTCCAGCCAGTCTCCCTGGTACTCTGTGCCAGTCTCCCTGGTACACTGTGCCAGTCTCCCACCCTGCCAGCCAGTCTCCCAGCTACCCTGTGCCAGTCTCCCTCCCTGCCAGCCAGTCTCCCTGCTACCCTGTGCCAGTCTCCCTCCCTGCCAGCCAGTCTCCCTGGTACACTAGCAGCCCATTAGGATCCATATTAGATGGAGAGTAAAAAGCCCTGTGGTAGTATGAATATTAATGACAGAAATCCTCAGATCTCATTCCCTTATCTCTCTCCGGCCCACTGTAGGAGAGGAGTGAAGAGCTGTTTGGTCCATACACACAGGGTTGAAGAGGGAGACGAGAAGCATCGTAACCTATAGCACAGTAGCTATCAAAGCTGTAAACAGATACAGCACCAGTCAAAACATTGGACACACCTACTCATTCAAGGGTTTTCATTATTTTTTTTACTATTTTTATACGTTGTAGAATAATAGTGAAGACATCAAAACGTGTCCAACAGTCTTGAAGGAGTTCCCACATATGCTGAGCACTTGTTGACTGCTTTTCCTTCACTCTGCTGCCCAACTCATCCCAAACCATCTCAATTGGGTTGAGGTCGGGTGATTGTGGAGGCCAGGTCATCTGATGCAGCGTTGCATCACTCTCCTTAGTCAAGTAGCCCTTACACAGCCAGGAGGTGTGTTGGGTCATTGTCCTGTTGAAAAACAAATGATAGTCCCACTATGCGCAAACCAGATGGGATGGTGTATCGCTGCAGAATGCTGTGGTAGCCATGCTGGTTAAGTGTGCCTTGAACTCGAAATAAATCACAGACAGTGTCACCAGCAAAGCCCCCCCACACCATAACACCTCTTCCTCCATGCTTCACGGTGGGAACCACACATGTGGAGATCATCCGTTCGCCTACTCTGCACCCCACAAAGACACGGCAGTTGGAACCAAAAACCTAAAATTTGGACTCATTAGACCAAAGGACATATTTCCACCAGTTGAATGTCCATTGCTCGTTTTTCTTGGCCCAAGCAAGTCTCTTCTTCTTTTTGGTGTCCTTTAGTAGTGGTTTCTTTGCAGCAATTTGACCATGAAGGCCTGATTCACACAGTCTCTTCCGAACAGTTGATGTTGAGATGTGTCTGTTACTAGAACTCTGTGAAGCATTTATTTGGGCTGCAATCTGAGGCTGGTAACTCTAATGATCTTATCCTCTGCAGCAGAGGTAACTCTGGGTCTTCCTTTCCTGTGGCGGTCCTCATGAAAGCCAGTTTCATCATAGTGCTTGATGGTTTTTGCGACTGCACTTGACAGAACTTTCAACGTTCTTGACATTTTCTAGATTGACTGGCCTTCATGTCTTAAAGTAATGATGGAGTGTCATTTGTCTTTGATTACTTGAGCTGTTCTTGCCATAATATGGACTTGATCTTTTACCAAATAGGGCTATCTTCTGTATACCACCCCTACCTTGTCACAACACAACTGATTGGCTCAAACACATTAAGAAGGAAAGAAATTCCACAAATGAACTGTTAACAAGGCACACCTGTTAAGTGAAATGCATTCCAGGTGACTACCTTCATGAAGCTGGTTGAGAGAATGCGCAAAGCTGTCATCAAGGCAAAGGTTGGCTACTTTGAACAGTCTCAAATATAAAATGTCATTTGATTTGTTTAACACTTTTTTTTTGGTTACTAAAGGATTCCATATGTGTTATTTCATAGTTCTGATGTTTTTAACTATTATTCTACAATGTAGAAAATAGCAACAATAAAGAAAAACCCTTGAATGACTAGGTGTGTCCAAACTTTTGACCGGTAGTGTACATTGATAAAGACTTACCTGCTAGTTGTTATTCTGTAGGAGGACATAGAATGTGATTAATGTACAGAGCATCCAATTAGTTTGATTGTGTGTACTGTTGTTTATTGAGTCTCTGATCTTAGCGAGACAATACGATGGAGCTGGCAGGAAGTAGACCTGATCAGCAGATAGTAGTCTGCACCAGGGTCTCTATACTAGACTTAGCGGTCTACAGCAGGTCTATCAGACTGTAGAGAGAGACAGAGACAGACAACAGACAACAGTATAGACAGAGACAGAGACAGAGACAGACAACAGTATAGACAGAGACAGAGACAGACAACAGCATAGACAGAGACAGAGACAGACAACAGACAACAGTATAGACAGAGACAGAGACAGACAGCAGTATAGACAGAGACAGAGACAGACAACAGTATAGACAGAGACAGAGACAGACAACAGTCAACAGTATAGACAGAGACAAAGACAGAGACAGACAACAGCATAGACAGAGACAGAGACAGAGACAGACAACAGTAGAGACAGAGACAGAGACAGACAACAGACAACAGTATAGACAGAGACAGAGACAGACAGCAGTATAGACAGAGACAGAGACAGACAACAGTCAACAGTATAGACAGAGACAGAGACAGTCAAGACAGCAGTATAGACAGAGACAGACAACAGACAACAGTATAGACAGAGACAGAGACAGAGACAGTCAACAGTCAACAGTATAGACAGAGACAGAGACAGACAACAGACAACAGTATAGACAAAGACAGAGACAGTCAACAGACAACAGACAACAGTATAGACAGAGACAGAGACAGACAACTGTATAGACAGAGACAGAGCCAGAGACAGACAACAGTATAGACAGAGACAGAGACAGTCAACAGACAACAGTACAGACAGAGACAGAGCCAGCAGGCAAACTTCACTCGTCATCTCCACAATGACCTCTAACCCCTAGCCTCTGACCCCTCTCTACCAGCCGGCTCTGGTCAGGGTGACCCTGTCTAAATTGGAGTGAGTGTTGATGGCCTTGAAAACAGGCAGTAGTGAAGCTGTAAGTGGGGGACGGGGGAGGAGTGAGGGCTCTGTAAAGGGAGAGACATGGAGAACCAGGGAGAGACATGGAGAGACATGGAGAGACACGGAAGACAGGGAGGGACATGGAGAGACAAGTAGAGACACAGGGAAAGAGACAGGGAGAGATACATGGAGAGAGAGACAGGGAGAGCGAGACAAGAGAGAGGCAGGAAGAGAGAGACAGGGAGACACAGAGAGAAACAGGATAGATAGAGAGGGGAGAGAGACAGGGAGATAAAGGAGAGAGAGCGAGAGAGAGAGAGAGAGAGAGAGAGAGAGAGAGAGAGAGAGAGAGAGAGAGAGAGAGAGAGAGAGAGAGAGGAGAGAGAGAGACAAGGAGTGAGACAGGGAAATGCAGATGGAGAGAGAGAGAAATGGAGAGAAACAAGGAGAGAGACTGGAGAGAGGCAGGAGAGAGACAGGGAGACACAGTAGAGAGAGGGAAAGGGAAAGAGACAAGGAGAGAGACAGGAGAGAGACAGGGAGACACAGTAGAGAGAGGGAAAGGGAAAGAGACAAGGAGAGAGACAGGAGAGAGACAGGGAGACACAGTAGAGAGAGGGAAAGGGAGAGAGACAAGGAGAGAGACAGGAGAGAGACAGGGAGACACAGGAGATAGAGGGAATGACAGGGAGAGAGAGAGACAGAAAGAGGTAGATGTAGAGAGCCTTTTTAGTTACAGCCTTTTTCTAAAATGGATTCACATAAGTATTTAGACTCTTTGCTATGAGACTGGAAACTGAGCTCAGGTCCATCCCGTTTCCATTGATCGTCCTTGAGATGTTTCTACAACTTGATTGGAGTCCACCTGTGGTAAATTCAATTGATTGGACATCATTTGGAAAGGCACACAGCTGTCTATAGAAGGTCCCACAGTTGACAGTGCATGTCAGAGCAAAAACCAAGCCTTGAGGTTGAAGGAATTGTCTGTAGAGCTCAGAGACAGGATTGTGTCGAGGCACAAATTCTGCAGCATTGAAGGTCCCCAAGAACACATTGGCCTCCATCATTCTTAAATGGTAGAAGTTTGGAACCACCAAAACTCTTCCTAGCATACCCAAGAAGACTCAAGGCTGTAATCGCTGCCCAAGGTGCTTCAACAAAGTACTGAGTAAAGGGTCTGAATTCTTATGTAAATGTCATATTTAATTGTATTTTTTATAAAAAAATGTGCAAACATTTCTAAAAACAGACAGACAGACAGACGAAGAGAGGGAGAGGAGAGGGACAGACAGACAGACAGACAGACAGACAGACAGACAGACAGACAGACAGACAGACAGACAGACAGACAGACAGACAGACAGACAGACAGACAGACATTTCTAAAAACCTGTTTCTGCTTTGTCATTATGGGGTATTGTTTGTATATTGATGAGGGAGAAAAACACTACAGTTTTTTCCTACTGCTTACACACGTTTTCAAAACTGTCTCCTTTTTTCAAAACTCTACACACAAAATGCAAAATGCCTCACATCTCCTTCAACATGTAACACTTCATCCAAATTGCCATAAACACATGTCAGAATGAAGCATTTGCTGCAAATGGCAAACACTGCTTTCATAATAGTACATTTTAGGATATACCATGTAAACACTGTTGTTCTAAATCTAAAGCTCGTTGGTCTTTCATAGGATTATATCTACATTTCAATACAATGTTCTACAGTGAAAGTAATCTGCTGAGAGGGGTAACAAGTACACTGGAAACACCAATGCAATGTAGAAACAGAAAATATTTATTAGGCCAAACATTACTGTTGTATATAGTAGCATACAACAAAACCATAAACATATGTAAACCAAAAGTATATTCTTTAGAATACAGTAAAGAACACAGTGTGTGGGGTCCCGGGGGGGGGGGGGGGGGGGGGGGGGCAGTCCAGGAATTGGTAGGGGGGGGCAGTCACCAGTGCTAAGCTACGCTTCATCTCTTCTCCAGGCTGGGTCTGGCCACAATACTTCGTCCACATCACAAGATACGTTTTCTCTTGCCAAACATGGAGGGAAGTATCTCCTAGCATGGCGTATCCAACCTTGGACAGAGGCAACCTCTATGTCCCCACATGTGTCCTCCATTGCCTGGGAGAAGCGGCATGCTGGCATAGGGTTGGCGATCATACACTTTCCAGCGCCAATCTGAGATCCTCTATGGGATTTAGAAAAGGTGAATATGGGGGTAGGTACAAAACTACAAATTGTGGATGGGTGGCAAACCAGTTTTGGACCAGAACAGCCTGTTGAAAACTAACATTGTCCCATAAAACCACAAATCTAGCTCCTGATCTGGATCAGGGACAAGCATTGTGTAAATTGCATCCAGAAAAGTGAGCATATGGCCGGTGTTGTACGGACCCAGTGTGGCATTGTGATGGAGGACCCCGTTTTGAGTGATGGCAGCACACATAGTTATATTACCCCCACGCTGTCCAGGGACATTGGTAATTGCCCTCTGTCCTATTACATTTCTTCCGCGGCGCCTGGTTTTGGTGAGGTTGAAGCCAACCTCATCCACATAAATAAATTCATTGGCGAATTACATGGGCATCCAGCTCCAATACTCTAACAGACAAAAGGATATACAGATGAGTAAATATGGTATATCTGTAGTACTGGAAGTAGTGTTGCATACATACCTCTACAAAGTCATGTCTCATATTTTTGACTCTGTCAGAGTTTCTCTCAAACGGCACCTTGTAAAGTTGTTTCATCGTCACTCGGTGCCGTTGGAGGATGCGTTGTATGGTCGACAGGCTTACAGCACTGATGTTGTTAAATATGGTGTCATTATTCAAGATATGCTCTCTTATCTCTCGAATCCTAATTGCATTGTTGGCCAAAACCATATTTATAATTGCAGTCTCTTGTACATCTGTAAACAAGCGTCCTCGTCCTCCACGATGTCTTTGCTACTCTGTACAGAATTCAAACACAGTATGTGTTCAGCATAGGAACTGTAAACAATGTACAAAAAAAATGTAGAACATCATGATAACCAACCTCATTCATTCAATGCAGTGCAGTAAATGGATGGCTTAGAGTTACAAATGTTTATGCAATACTATGCAGTCATACGTATTTTACAGTACATTACTGTAATGCTAAAATAGTCATTAGATAGTTGCATACCTGTTCTCATTTCTGAAGGTTCGAATTATGGACGCCACTGTAAATCGACTCAAGTTGGGCTGGACTCTCTCAGTCCAGCCTCTCTCATGGTCAAACCGTGGTTGATCACATGATCAACAAGTGTTGCCCTAATCTCATCAGAGATGGCTCTCCTTCCTTCTCTTCCTCCTCCTCCTCCTCCTCCTCCTCCTCTTCCAACTCTTGGTCTTTGAATTTGTCCTCGATGTTGTCCCCTGCCTCTCCCTCCTACTCCTCTTGCTCTCTGTCCATTGTTGGCCATCCATTGTTCAAAACAGGTTATCTGACCTTTGACCTATTTATAGGCCTATACTACAGTAAAGCAGTGATTGGTTAGTGATCAGTTATTAAGCAATTAGTGTTTGCACATGTGAGGAGTGTGTGTGTGTGTGACCTGGTGAAAAAGTGTAGCATTTTGATTGGTTGTGTTTGGAAAAGGAAAAGCAAGTCACTTCCTGTTAGATTTTTATGTTTTAGGTAAAGAATTGTGTGTAGTGTTTTGAAAAAAGTGTTTTATGCAATTGACAACTGAGTCAAAGGCTGAGAAATAGCTTCTGGTTTTTGGATATTTGGTGTGTAGTTTTCCACTTTGAGTGAGAGGTTTCAAAACTCGTGTGACATGAAAAGATTTTGTGTGTAAGCAGTTGGATAAAAACTGTAATACATTTTTGAATAAGGCTGTAATGTAACAAAATGTGGAAACACTCAAGAGGTCTGAATACTTTATATTCTGAGGCTGATCAGATCTGAACCTGGTATGGACACTAGTCTCATTAGAGAAACACAGGAACAGAGAGCAGGGGGTCAGGTCACTACCACAGTAAAACACTGTAGACTAGATAGCTACATGTTCCTTTGTTGAGGGATTGTGTGTGTGTGTGTCTGTGTGTGTGTGTGTGTGTGTGTGTGTGTATGTGTGTGTGTGTGTGTGTGTGTGTGTGTGTGTGTGTGTGTGTGTGTGTTGTGTGTGTGTGTGTGTGTGTGTGTGTGTGTGTGTGTGTTGGTTAAGAAGATCTAGCAGAAGTTAATCATGTGAAATGACTGACTATACGGTATGTAACATCCATATAATCATGTGATGCTCGGAGGAAGAGGCCTGGAGAGAGGCTGAACAGGAAGAGACCTGGAGAGAGGCTGAACAGGAAGAGACCTGGAGAGAGGCTGAACAGGAAGTGACATGGAGAGAGGCTGAACAGGAAGAGATGTGGAGAGAGGCTGAACAGGAAGAGACCTGGAGAGAGGCTGAACAGGAAGTGACCTGGAGAGAGGCTGAACAGGAAGAGACATGGAGAGAGGCTGAACAGGAAGTGACCTGGAGAGAGGCTGAACAGGAAGTGACCTGGAGAGAGGCTGAACAGGAAGAGACATGGAGAGAGGCTGAACAGGAAGTGACCTGGAGAGAGGCTGAACAGGAAGAGACATGGAGAGAGGCTGAACAGGAAGAGACCTGGAGAGAGGCTGAACAGGAAGAGACATGGAGAGAGGCTGAACAGGAAGTGACATGGAGAGAGGCTGAACAGGAAGAGACATGGAGAGAGGCTGTTGAACACAGAGATAAAAGAGAAAATACCTTGAGGAAAGCAGTCTGACAACAACAAGCTCTCTTAGTGAACATCAATTATTACTAACAGATCAATACTACCGGAGCTTTGGTGTTATTGATAGCGGTGTTGTGAAATAGCCTACCACTGACTGAATGTAGATGACTCACCTGTCCCTCCCTGGCCTTCCTTGGCCTCCTTCCTTTCACAGAACAGCTAATACTAACTACATTCTCTGATGTCCCAAGCCCAGGGTCTTCGATAGAGAGACAGCAGAACAGAGGAGGAAGAGAGGGAGAGGAGAGGGACAGACAGACAAAGGAGGAAGAGAGGGAGAGGAGAGGGACAGACAGACAGACAGACAGACAGACAGACAGACAGACAGACAGACAGACAGACAGACAGACAGACAGACAGACAGACAGACAGACAGACAGACAGACAGACAGACAGAGGAGGAAGAGAGGAAGAGGAGAGGGACAGACAGACAGAGGAGGAAGAGAGGGAGAGGAGAGGGACAGACAGACAGACAGAGGAAGAGAGAGAAGAGGAGAGGAGTGTTGTCAGGGGCTTTGCTGTCTGTGGTGAAAGGGTTTGTTGTGGCTGCCTCTCCTTCAGCCTTGGCTGTCTGCTTCCGCTGCAGTAGAGAGAGAAATAGAGAGACTAAAGGCTCATTTGGGAGTTGAGAGACACATCCCACCCACAGACTCTCTGGGACAGCTTCAGATAATTACCAGGCATTTATTAATTAGTCTTAATGTGGCTGAGCAGGGGATGGTGGGATGGGGAGAGGAGAGGGGAGGAGAGGAGGAGGGGTTGGAAGGAGAGAGGAGAGGAGAGGAGAGGAGTGGAGAGGAGAGGAGAGGAGAGGAGAGGAGAGGAGAGGAGAGGAGAGGAGAGGAGAGGAAGTGGAGGGATTAGCATTTATTTAAGAAGTTATGCTCAGTGTTCACAGCAGTAGGATGCTCTATACGAGGAAAGCAGCATTCACAGCAGTAAATTAAAGAAAAGGAGAGGGAGGCAAATTAAGTGATAGGGAGTGAGGTGGAGGAGAAGAAACAATAAGAGAGGACAAATGTTTCTCTGAGCCCATCGCTTGAGCACTTCCTCTCTCTCCTTCAAGGACTTGAACACCCATTGCAAATATGTAGTTTGAATTGATGAGGGCAGTCCATAAGCACAGACGAATGATATCAAGGATCTGGACAGATGATATATGGAGGACTGGTCTAAGATCCCTCCCGTTGTGTTCTCAGACTCAGAAAACATTTTAGAAAAATACTCAGGGTCGTTATCCTTGCAAGGGGAGGGTGCTGGAGTCCTGAAAACAGGGGTGCCAATAATTTTGACCCCTATCTTTATATCGATTACTTGTTAAACAATATATCTTTATCTGAGCAATTGTATTAGTATAAAATAATGTACTTTTCCAAATATTGTTTTAGCATAAAATATAGCTGAGCGTACTGAATCATTTATTTGAGTATTTTTTTGCTGTTCTTTATCAAGAATGATGGACCTGCCGGTACTGTGAGAGTCTGTGTGGGCTAACTGAGAACTGAAGAAGGGACAAAGATAAAGACACGCTGTGTAGTAGGAGCTTAATGTCAGTCAGCCAGCCAGCCAGCCAGCCAGCCAGCCAGCCAGCCAGCCAGCCAGCCAGCCAGCCAGACAGACAGACAGACAGACAGACAGACAGACAGACAGACAGACAGACAGACAGACAGACAGACAGACAGACAGACAGACAGACAGACAGAGGTGAGACCCTGCTATTCAGATACAGTTGCCCAACATGCAGTCCTGTCCTCTCAGCTGTCCTTGGCATGTGTTGCAGTTCCACTGACCTCTAACCTCTGGTTAAACCCCCCCCCCCCCCCCCCCCCCCAGAGACAGTCATGACCTTGTCAGACAGACTAAAGCCCGTTCAGCAGGGGTCATCATTGGGCGGTGAGAGGCCAAGGGACTTCAGGGGTCATCAACCCAGGAGCTCTGTCTTATTTTTACCCAGCGATAGCTGCACCTCCCTCACCTCCTCTAAATGGATGTTTTTTAAAAACTGTTGCACAATGTGTAGAATAGATGTGTATTTATCTACATGATAAATGCTGCAGATGGGTTGAGGACACACGTCTAGACGGTAAACCTTCCTCCTCCGTAGTACCTTACCTGTCTAATCTCTCGTGTACAGATCTACGTAAACATCATTTTAGTCCTGGGTTAACTGAGATTAGCAGCCATCGAGATGACAGTGAACAGTCAAGAGAGTCCCCACGGTAATACCTTGTAATGCAGCTCCTCCATGGATGATGGACTTGATGAAGATGCCCAGGTTCACTCCTTTTGCCATTCAGGCTGATGCCTAGGCCAGTGGACCCTGTTTCATTCAGAGGAACCTCAAACATCAGCTGCTCCTTTCCTTCCTCGTCAGCAGGACAGCACGTGCCTCCTCCTCCTTCTGAGAGAGATAGAGGAGCTGAGAAGAGAAGGAGAGAGAGGGAGAGAGAGAGAGAGAGAGGGTGAGAGGGGGAGGGGGTATAGAGAGAGGGGGGGAGAGAGAGAGGGATAGAGAGGTTTGAGAGAGAGAGAGAGAGAGAGAGAGAGAGGGAGAGGAGAGGGGGAGAGAGGGAGAGGGGGAGAGAAAGGGAGAGAGGGGGAGGGAGAGAAAGAAAGAGAGAGAGAGGGAGAGAAAGAGAGAGAAAGAGTGAGAGGGAGAGAAAGGGAGAGGGGGAGAGGGGGGGAGAGAGAGAGGGAGAGAGAGGTTTGAGAGAGAGAGGGAGAGGGGGGGAGAGAGTGGGAGAGAGAGGTTTGAGAGAGAGAGAGAGAGAGAGAGGGAGAGAGAGAGAGAGCGAGAGAGAGAGAGCGAGAGAAAGAGAGAAAGATCGAGAGAGAGAGAGAGTGCAGAGGTTATAGGTCAACTCATCTGACCATGAATATTAATAGGCCTATTATTTTTAAAGGACCTAAAAGGCTTCACAATAATGGAGGACAAATGAAAGAAAGATTTTACTGAAACATGTTATAATGATGGAGTCATCCATGATTCACCAAACGATATTTTGAAAGAGGAGGCAAAGTACTTTAAGCATATGTTTTCATTTCAGTCTCCTCCGTCTCCACTAACTGAAGTAAATTGTAAGGATATTTTTTCCTATTAATAATGTACAATTAACAGCTGTATAGAAAGTCTCATGTGAAATTACAGAGGAGGAACTTCTTGATGCAATTAAAGACTTTAAGTCCAGGAAAACTCCAGAGCTGGATGGCATAACAGTGGAGGTATACCAAACTCCAGGGCTGGATGGCATAACAGTGGAGGTATACCAAACTCCAGGGCTGGATGGCATAACAGTGGAGGTATACCAAACTCCAGGGCTGGATGGCATAACAGTGGAGGTATACCAAACTCCAGGGCTGGATGACATACTAGTGGAAGTTTCCCAAACCGTTTTTGATTCACTCAAAGGACTGTTATTAGCATGTTTTAACCCCTCCTATAAAAATGGTAAATTATCAGATTCTCAACAAGGTCTACTGAAACAGGACCCAGGTGGTAAATATGCATTTATTTACATTTATTTATTATAAATAAATAAAGATCCAGTCAACAACAAAAAAGTGGACGTCTTCAGTGTTGTGATGCAAGCATAACACATTGAATTAAAAAAAGGTATTGTCAGATATCATCCTAATAAGACAGGTTGGAGATAATATAAGACAATAGAACACAATGTGAAATCTTGGAAACCAGAGTTGACGTATATTATTTTAATTTTAGAAAATCTCCAGACAAGGTTGTTCACTATCGCCTCTCACTTTCGGTTATTTGAAAATAAAATCTGCAAGTATCGCTAATTTTAAAACAAGACATAAAAAGTTCATTGCAATTTCATCCACCAGAAAAGACAGAACAATACTATACCAATATTATGGTTAAACTCAAATATGCCAAAAAAATAAATAAATATATATATATATATATATATATATATATATATATATAAAAATAATTATAATATTTGTAAATGATATCAGGGCTGGTGGAGTTAAGTCACACATGTAGCTAACATAAACATATGGAAATGTCTGCTCTACTCAAAATAACAACCAACTAATTGCAGCGTTACCGCAAAAACAGAAGAGGCAAGTGAAAGGGGTAGAAAGTCTGTCGGCATTAAAGACCATAATTGGGTAAAAAAAATTGTGATAAATAAAAAAGTATACTAGTTTAAATTAAGGACCAAAAAAATGGACAGCTGTGCCATATAGATAGTTGGGAAGAGATTTTTGATGTATCGATTCCAAGGTGTAAGGTTTGCAAACTGATACACAAAGCAACGCTGTATTGAAATCGTTAAGCTTATCAAATCAAATTTATTTATAAAGCCCTTCTTATATCAGCTGATGTCACAAAGTGCTGTACAGAAACCCAGCCTAAAACCCCAAAGAGCAAGCAAAGCAGGTGCAGAAGCACGGCGGCTAGGAAAAACTCCCTAGAAAGGCCAGAACCTAGGAAGAAACCTAGAAGGGAAACCAGGCTATGAGGGGTGTCCAGTCCTCTTCTGGCTGTGCCGGGTGGAGATTATAACAGAACATGGCCAAGATGTTCAAATGTTCATAGATGACCAGTGGGTCAAATAATAATAATCACAGTGGTTGTCGAGGGTGCAACAGGTCAGCACCTCAAGAGTAAATGTCAGTTGGCTTTTCATAGCCAATCATTGAGAGTATCTCTACCGCTCCTGCTGTCTCTAGAGAGTTGAAAACAGCAGGTCTGGGACAGGTAGCACGTCCGGTGAACAGGTCAGGGTTCCATAGCCGCAGGCAGAACAGTTGAAACTGGAGCAGCAGCATGGCCAGGTGGACTGGGGACAGCAAGGAGTCATAAGACCAGGTAGTCCTGAGGCATGGTCCTAGGGCTCAGGTCCTCTGAGAGAGAGAAAGAAAGAATTAGAGAAAGCATACTTAAATTCACACAGGACACCAGATAAGACAGGAGAAATACTACAGATATAACAGACTGACCATAGCCCCCCGACACATAAACTACTGCAGCATAAATACTGGAGGCTGAGATAGGAGGGGTCAGGAGACACTGTGGCCCCATCCGATGATACCCCCGGACAGGGCCAAACAGGTAGGATAAAAACCCACCCACTTTGCCAAAGCACAGCCCCCACACCATTAGAGGGATTACTTCAACAACCAACTTACCATCCTGAGACAAGGTCGAGTATAGCCCACAAAGATCTCCGCCACGGCACAACACAAGGGAGACGCCAATCCGGACAGCAAGATCACGTCAGTGACTCAACCCACTCAAGTGACGCACCCCTCCTAGGGACGGCCTGGAAGAGCACCAGTAAGCCAGTGACTCAGCCCCTGTAATACGGTTTGAGGCAGAGAATCCCAGTGGCGAGAGGGGAACCAGCCAGGCAGAGACAGCAAGGGCGGTTCGTTGCTCCAGTGCCTTTCCGTTCACCTTCACACTCCTGGGCCAGACTACCCTCAATCATAGGACCTACTGAAGAGATGAGTCTTCAATAAAGACTTAAAGGCTGAGACAGAGTCTGCATCTCTCAAATGGGTAGGCAGACCATTCCATAAAAATGGAGCTCTATAGGAGAAAGCACTGCCTCCAGCTGTTTGCTTAGAAATTCTAGAGACAATTAGGAGGCCTGCGTCTTGTGACCGTAGCGTACGTGTAGGTATTAACGGCAGGACCAAATCATGTCAAACGCTGTTTAAAATCAATCTTTATGGTATTTTTTACGTAAAATTGCGATAATATTCCAAGCGGACAATTCATTCAAGGAGAAAAAGAAGTAACGGAGTGCTCGCATATCCAAATCCTTTGTTGCCAGGCAGACCACTCAGAAACTGAGCTCCTATTATCTGCCCAGTGACAGGAAAATGCTCAAACCACTTTCTGAAGGCTGTTGACAGCCAATGGAAGCCTTAGGAAGTGCAACGTCACCCCACAGACACTGTAGTTTCGATAGAGAATCAAAAGAAGAACTACAATTCTCAGACTTTTCACTTCCTGCTTGGATTTTTCTCAGGTTTTTGCCTGCCATATGAGTTCTGTTATACTCACAGACACCATTCAAACAGTTTTAGAAACTTCAGAGTGTTTTCTATCCAACTATCTATACTAATAATATGCATATTCTAGTTGCTGGGCCAGAGTAGTAACCAGTTTAATTTGGGTAATGCTGCTTTTTAGTTAGCTTTGCAACAGTATCAAAAATACATTTTGGATTGTTCTTATTTTCCTCAATTAAGTTGGAAAAATAGGATGATCGAGCAGCAGTGAGGGCTCTTCGATACTGCACGGTACTGTCTTACCAAACTAGTCGGAAGACTTCCAGTTTGGTGTGGTGCCATTTCCGTTCCAATTTTCTGGAAGCTTGCTTCAGAGCTCGTGTATTTTCTCTATACCAGGGAGCTAGTTTCTTATGACAAATGTTTTTAGTTTTTACGGGTGCGACTGCATCTAGGGTATTGCACAAGGTTAAATTGAGTTCCTCAGTTAGGTGGTTAACAGATTTTTGTACTCTGATGTCCTTGGGTAGGCGGAGGGAGTCTGGAAGGGCATCTAAGAATCTTTGGGTTGTCTGAGAATTTATAGTACGACTTTGAGGATTCTTGGTTGGGGTCTGAGCAGATTATTTGTTGCGATTGCAAACGTAATAAAATGGTGGTCCGATAGTCCAGGATTATGAGGAAAAACATTAAGATCCACAACATTTATTCCACGGGACAAAACTATGTCCAGAGTATGACTGTAGCAGTGAGTAGGTCCGGAGACATGTTGGACAAAACCCACTGAGTCGATGATGACTCCGAAAGCCTTTTGGATTGGGTCTGTGGACTTTCCATGTGAATATTAAAGTCACCAAAAATTTGAATATTATCTGCCATAACGACAAGGTCCGATAGGAATTCAGGGAACTCAGTGAGGAATGCTGTATATGGCCCAGGAGGCCTGTAAACAGTAGCTAAAAAAAGTGATTGAGTAGGCTGCATAGATTTCATGACTAGAAGCTCAAAAGACGAAAAAAAATATATAATTGTAAATTGAAATTTGCTATCGTAAATGTTAGCAACACCTCCGCCTTTGCGGGATGCGCGGGGGATATGGTCACTAGTGTAACCAGGAGGTGAGGCCTCATTTAACACAGTAAATTCATCATGCTTAAGCCATGTTTCAGTCAGGCCAATCACATCAAGATTATGACCAGTGATTAGTTCATTGACTATAACTGCCTTGTAAGTGAGGGATCTAACATTAAGTAGCCAAATTTTGACATGTGAGGTATCACAATCTCTTTCAATAATGGCATGAATTGGGGAGGTCTTTATTCCAGTGAGATTGCAAAGGCGAACACCGCAATGTTTAGTTTTGCCCAACCTAGGTCGAGGCACAGACACGGTCTCAATGGGGATAGCTGAGCTGACTACACTGACTGTGCTAGTGGCAGACTCCACTAAGCTGGCAGGCTGGCTAACAGCCTGCTGCCTGGCCTGCACCCTATCTCATTGTGGAGCTAGGGGAGTTAGAGCCCTGTCTATGTTCGTAGATACGATGAGAGGCTTGGTCCTGATTGTGGGTGAGTCCCAGAAAAGAGGGCCAATTATCTACAAATTCTATATTTTGGGAGGTGCAGAAAACAGTTTTAAACCAGCGATTGAGTTGTGAGACTCTGCTGTAGAGCTCATCACTCCCCCTAACTGGAAGGGGGCCAGAGACAATTACTCGATGCCGACACATCTTTCTAGCTGATTAACACGCTGAAGCTATGTTGCACTTGGTGACCTCTGACTGTTTCATCCTAACACCGTCGTTGCCGACGTGGATAACAATATCTCTATACTCTCTACACTCGCCAGATTTAGCTTAAACCATCTTCAGATTAGCCTTAACGTCGGTTGCTTATCAATTAAAATGATTATACAGAATGATAATCAATATCATGTTGTAGATATGGAGGATACAACCATCCCAGATCTGCAAATTTTGCTGCGAAGAGATATTAGATAATTAGAATAATTAGATAATTTAATTTGGTACTGTCCATACAGTGCATTTGGAAAGTATTTGGAAAGTATTCAGACCCCTTGACTTTTTCTAAATTTTCTTACATTATTATTTATTATTCATTATTATTATTCATTATTATTATTCTAAAATTGATGAAATAGATTTTTTCCCCTCAACAATCTACACAAAATACCTCATAATGACAAAGGAAAAAATGTGTTTGACATTTTTGCAAATCCATAAAAAAAAATAAAAAATGTAATAACACATTTACATAAGTATTCAGACCCTTTACTCAGTACTTTGTTGAAACACCTTTGGCAGTGATTACAGCCTCGCATCTTCTTGGGTTTGGCGCTACAAGCTTGGCACACCTGTATTTGGGGAGTTTATTCCTTTCTTCTCTGCAGATCAAATCAAATCAAATTTATTTATATAGCCCTTCGTACATCAGCTGAAATCTCAAAGTGCTGTACAGAAACCCAGCCTAAAACCCCAAACAGCAAGCAATGCATGTGAAAGAAGCACGGTGGCTGGGAAAAACTCCCAAGGAAAAACTCCTGAGAAAGGCCAAAAACCTAGGAAGAAACCTAGAGAGGAACCAGGCTATGAGGGGTGGCCAGTCCTCTTCTGGCTGTGCCGGGTGGATATTATAACAGAACATGGTCAAGATGTTAAAATGTTCGTAAATGACCAGCATGGTCAAATAATAATAATCATAGTAATTGTCGAGGGTGCAACAAGCACGTCCGGTGAACAGGTCAGGGTTCCGTAGCCGCAGGCAGAACAGTTGAAACTGGAGCAGCAGCATGGCCAGGTGGACTGGGGACAGCAAGGAGTCATCATGCCAGGTAGTCCTAGGGCTCAGGTCCTCCGAGAGAAGGAGAGAAAGAAAGAAAGAAAGAAAGAAAGAAAGAAAGAAAGAAAGAAAGAAAGAAAGAAAGAAAGAGAGAATTAGAGAGAGCATATTTACATTCACACAGGACACTGGATAAGACAAGAGAATACTCCAGATGTAACAGACTGACCCTAGCCCCCCGACACATAAACTACTGCAGCATAAATACTGGAGGCTGAGACAGGAGGGATCAGAAGACACTGTGGCCCCATCCGATGATACCCCCGGACAGGGCCAAACAGGCAGGATATAACCCCACCCACTTTGCCAAAGCACAGCCCCCACACCACTAGAGGGATATCTACAACCACCAACTTACCGTCCGAAGACAAGGCCGAGTATAGCCCACAAAGATGTCCGCCACGGCACAACCTAAGGGGGGGCGCCAACCCAGACAGGAAGACCACGTCAGTGGCTCAACCTACTCAAGTGACGCACCCCTCCCATGGACGGCATGGAAGAACACCAGTAAGTCAGTGACTCAGCCCCTGTAAAAGGGTTAGAGGCAGAGAATCCCAGTGGGAAGAGGGGAACCGACAAGGCAGAGACAGCAAGGGCGGTTTGTTGCTCCAGCCTTTCCGTTCACCTTCACACTCCTGGGCCAGACTATACTTAATCATAGGACCTACTGAAGAGATAAGTCTTCAGTAAAGACTTAAAGGTTGAGACTGAGTCTGCGTCTCTCACATGGGTAGGCAGACCATTCCATAAAAATGGAGCTCTATAGGAGAAAGCCCTACCTCCAGCCGTTTGCTTAGAAATTCTAGGGACAATTAGGAGGCCTGCGTCTTGTGACCGTAGCGTACGTGTAGGTATGTACGGCAGGACCAAATCGGAAAGATAGGTAGGAGCAAGCCCATGTAATGCTTTGTAGGTTAGCAGTAAAACCTTGAAATCAGCCCTTGCCTTAACAGGAAGCCAGTGTAGGGAAGCTAGCACTGGAGTAATATGATCAAATTTTTTGGTTCTAGTCAGGATTCTAGCAGCCGTATTTAGCACTAACTGAAGTTTGTTTAGTGCTTTATCCGGGTAGCCGGAAAGTAGAGCATTGCAGTAGTCGAGCCTAGAAGTAACAAAAGCATGGATTAATTTTTCTGCGTCATTTTTGGACAGAAAGTTTCTGATTTTTGCAATGTTACGTAGATGGAAAAAAGCTGTCCTTGAAGCAGTCTTGATATGTTCTTCAAAAGAGAGATCAGGGTCCAGAGTAACGCCGAGGTCCTTCACAGTTTTATTTGAGACGACTGTACAACCATCCAGATTAATTGTCAGATTCAACAGAAGATCTCTTTGTTTCTTGGGACCTAGGACAAGCATCTCTGTTTTGTCCGAGTTTAAAAGTAGAAAATTTGCAGCCATCCACTTCCTTATGTCTGAAACACAGGCTTCTAGCGAGGGCAATTTTGGGGCTTCACCATGTTTCATTGAAATGTACAGCTGTGTGTCGTCCGCATAGCAGTGAAATTTAACATTATGTTTTCGAATGCAGATCCTCTCAAGCTCTGTCAGGTTGGATGGGGAGCTTTGCTGCACAGCTATTTTCAGGTCTCTCCAGAGATATTCGACCGGGTTCTCATGTCTTGGCTCTGGCTGGGCCACTCAATGACATTCAGAGACTTGTCCCGAAGCCACTCCTGCATTGTCTTGGCTGTGTTGCTTAGGGTCATTGTCCTGTTGGAAGGTGAACCTTCACCCCAATTTGAGGTCCTGAGCGCTCTGGAGGAGGTTTTCATCAAGGATCTCTCAGTACTTTGCTCCATTCCTCTTTTCCTCATTGTTGGACTGACTAGTCTCCCAGTCCCTGGATGCCGCTGAAAAACATCCCCACAGCATGATGCTGCCACCACCATGCTTCACCGTTGGGATGGTGTCAGGTTTCCTCCAGATGTGATGCTTGGCATTCAGGCCAACGAGTTCAATCTTGGTTTCATCAGACCAGAGAATCTTGTTTCTTATGGTCTGAAAGTCCTTTAAGTGCCTTTTGGCAATCTCCAATGTGCATTTTATTGAGGAGTAGTATTGTCTGGCCACTCTACCATAAAGGCCTGATTGGTGGAGTGGTGCAGAGATGGTTGTCCTTCTGGAAGTTTATCCCATCTCCACAAAGGAACTCTGGAGCTCTGTCAGAGTGACCATTGGGTTCTTGGTCACCTCCCTGACCAAGGCCCTTCTCCCCCTGATTGTTCAGTGAGGCCGGGCAGCTCCAGGAAGAGTCTTGGTTGTTCCAAACTTCTTCCATTTAAGAATGATGGAGGCCAATGTGTTCTTGGGGACCTTCAATGCATCAGAAATGTTTTGGTACCCTTCCCCAGATCTGTGCCTCGACACATTCCAGTGTCTGAGCTCTACGGACAACTCCTTCCACCTCATGGTTTGGTTTTTGCTCTGACATGCACTGTTGACTGTGGGACCTTAAATGGACAGGTGTGTGCCTTTCCAAAGCATGTCCAATCAATTGAATTTACCACAGGTGGACACCAGTGAAGTTGTAGAAACTTCTCAAGGATGATGAATGGAAACAGGATGCGCCTGAGCTTAATTTCGAGTCTCATAGCAAAGGGTAACTTTGTAATAAATCTATTTCTGTTTTTAATTTTTAATACATTTGCAAAAATGTATAGAAACCTGTTTTTGCTTGTGTGAAGATTAATGATTGGAGATATATATATTTTATTTAACCCAATTTAGAATAAGGCTGTAACCTAACAAAATGTGGAAAAAGTTACAGGGTCTGAATACTTTTCCGAATTCGCTGTATGTAGCTTGTTTTTGGTGGCAGGTTGATGAATGGCTGGATATAACTCTGTAAATAGCACTGCTGGGTGATTTAAAAAGTCATAGTCAATCGATCAGTAATATAATAATACTCGAAGCAACAAAAAAATGTTTTTTAATTTACAATATGAAAAATCTATGAGAATAGAACGGTTCATAACTTTTGTGAAACATCACAGCACAGTCGAAAAATATATGGTAAATGGAAATCAAAACTGGATGGTGTTCAGAGACAGATGAGAGAGTAGCTGAAGGATGAAGAAACAAAAGTGAACTGTTGTAAAATAGATTGTGTCTGTAAAATCATCTATATGGTATGTACAGTATAAACTGGAAGTAGTTAAGTGTTGTTGTTCATTAGAGGATGGATGGTAGGGTTATATAATTGATATCTATATTTACAATAAAAAAATATGGATGAATGGAAATAAAGCAGACAATTCCATTGATGAAAGCCACAATATATCTGCAATATTAAAAACTGATCCACCCCTTAAAAATAACAAATACAAATATATAAAATAAAAATAAACAAATAAATAAGAAAAAAAAAAACCTTGTCAAAACCAAAGCGAAGAATAAGACAGAAAGTAAGGAATAAGACGAATGAAGAGGAGACAAACAGAGGAGGGGAAGACAGGTCAATACATCTCGCCAGCCAAACACCCACCAAGCACACTACTATTATTACGAAGAGAGAGAGAAAAATACAAGCCTTGTTCATGTTATTATTTCTCTAAGAGCAGCAGTAGTGGTGGTGGCAGCACTAAGGTCATTTAAGAGCAGCAGTATAGTAGTAGTAGTAGTAGTAGTGGTAGTGGTAGTAGTAGTGGTAGTAGTAGTAGTAGTAGTAATAGTAACAGTAGTAATGATGGCAGCAATAGAGTCATTTAGGAGCAGTAGTAGTAGCAGTAGCATTAGTAGTAGTAGCATCAGTAGCATTAGCAGTAGTAATAGTAGCAGCAGTAGCATTAACAGTAGTAATAGTAGCAGCAGTAGCATTAGCAGTAGCAGTAGCATTAGTAGTAGTAATAGTAGTAGCAGTAGCATTAGTAGTAGCAGTAGTAGTAGTAATAGTAGCAGCAGTAGCATTAGCAGTAGCAGTAGCATTAGTAGTAGTAATAGTAGTAGCAGTAGCATTAGTAGTAGCAGTAGCATGAGTAGTAGTAATAGTAGCAGCAGTACTATTAGCAGTAGTAATAGTAGCAGCAGTAGCATTAGCAGTAGCAGTAGCATTAGTAGTAGTAATAGTAGCAGCAGTAGCATTAGCAGTAGCAGTAGCATTAGTAGTAGTAATAGTAGCAGCAGTACTATTAGCAGTAGTAATAGTAGCAGCAGTAGCATTAGCAGTAGCAGTAGCATTAGTAGTAGTAATAGTAGCAGCAGTACTATTAGCAGTAGTAATAGTAGCAGCAGTAGCATTAACAGTAGTAATAGTAGCAGCAGTAGCATTAGCAGTAGCATTAGTAGTAGTAATAGTAGCAGCAGTACTATTAGCAGTAGTAATAGTAGCAGCAGTAGCATTAGCAGTAGCAGTAGCATTAGTAGTAGTAATAGTAGCAGCAGTACTATTAGCAGTAGTAATAGTAGCAGCAGTAGCATTAGCATTAGCAGTAGCATTAGTAGTAGTAATAGTAGCAGCAGTACTATTAGCAGTAGTAATAGTAGCAGCAGTAGCATTAGCAGTAGCAGTAGCATTAGTAGTAGTAATAGTAGCAGCAGTAGTATTAGCAGTAGCAGTAGCATTAGTAGTAGTAATAGTAGCAGCAGTAGTATTGGCACTAGGGTCATTTCACACAATTTTCTATTCTCTATTATAAGATCCCATTTTCTATGGTTCATTTCCCCTTTCTATCTTCCCACCTAACTCCTCCCTCTTCCCCTCTCCCCCCCCCCCCCCCCCCCCCCCCCCATAATGTTTATAAAACGACCTGTATATTTTTGAAATACATTTTGTTTCCAAATGAGGAGGGAACAAAAAGAGAAAGGAAATAAAGAAAAAGGAAGGGAGATGTCCATTATTCTAACTGATGAAAACAGGGTCTTCTGTCGCCAGGGAAACGGAGCGGTAATGAGGAAGTGGCACTGCTCTGCTCTGAGACAGAATTACCACCCAGAGAAAGAAAATACAGAGTGCAGAGGGAAGAGAGAGAAGAGACAGTAGGGATAAAGAGACAGAATTACCACCCAGAGAAAGAAAATACAGAGTGCAGAGGGAAGAGAGAGGGAGAGAGAGAGTAGAGAGAAAGAGAAGAGAGGAGAGAGAAAACTGCTCTGTGACAAAATTACCACCCATAGAAAGAAAATATAGTGCACAGGGAAAGAGAGAGAAGAGACAGTAGGGAGAGAGAGAGAAGAGAGAGTAGAGATAAAGAGACAGAGAAGAGAGTAGAGAGAGAGAGAGAGAAGAGACAGTAGGGAGAGAGAGAGAAGAGACAGTAGAGATAAAGAAACAGAGAAGAGAGTAGAGAGAGAGAGACAGAGAGAGAAGACAGTACAGAGTAAAAGAGAGAAACACATGAAAAGTCAGATGAAGTCTATATTTGATCTTGCTAATGGTCCAGGGAAAAAAAGGTAGAAACCATATTCCATAACGCAAGGTAATAAAATTTATTATTTTCATCCCAGTTCACTCTGGGGTTGCCCTGACATCGTGCCTTGTACCATATACAGTGGATTACTTCTAGCCAAGGACAATAGGGCTCTAGTCAGAAGTAATGGATTACTTCTAGCCAAGGACCATAGGGCTCGAGTCAGAAGTAATGGATTACTTCTAGTCAAGGACAATAGGGCTCTAGTCAGAAGTAGTGGATTACTTCTAGTCAAGGACAATAGGGCTCTAGTCAGAAGTAATGGATTACTTCTAGTCAAGGACAATAGGGCTCTAGTCAGAAGTAATGGATTACTTCTAGTCAAGGACAATAGGGCTCTAGTCAGAAGTAATGGATTACTTCTAGTCAAGGACAATAGGGCTCTAGTCAGAAGTAATGGATTACTTCTAGTCAAGGACAATAGGGCTTTATTCAGAAGTAATGGATTACTTCTAGCCGAGGACAATAGGGCTCTAGTCAGAAGTAATGGATTACTTCTAGCCAAGGACCATAGGGCTCTAGTCAGAAGTAATGGATTACTTCTAGCCATTGACAATAGGGCTTTATTCAGAAGTAATGGATTAGTTCTAGCCAATGACAATAGGGCTTTATTCAGAAGTAATGGATTACTTCTAGCCAATGACAATAGGGCTTTATTCAGAAGTAATGGATTACTTCTAGCCAATGACAATAGGGCTCTAGTCAGAAGTAGTGGTGGACTGTATATACATGAAAATGGTGGCATCTGGGACTTGAAACACTCACTCTCCATTTTACATCTAACCCTTACAACCATGAAACAATCCATTATAATGCATTGTCTGACATTTTAAGATAGAAACATGACATGATAAATGTAACTGAGAGACAGAGTGACCGTGTTGTTTTGGAAGTGATAGACTTTAAAGTTAACCCTTTACACTCATGGGAATTGGTCTATATAGATAGGGCTGAATCGGTCTGTATAGATAGGGCTGAATTGGCCTGTATAGATAGGGATGAATTGATCTATATAGATAGGGCTGAATTGGTGTATATAGATAGGGTTGAATATATAAGCATTGTAGCAATTGAAAGGGAACATTTATTCAACCAAATTTGAGGACAGTTTCACCTGACAAGACAAGACCAAACATTACACTGTTCATTTTGTACATTTTACGTGGTCCTGGTATTTTCGCCCTCGTGTGTTGATAAAGAAATGTGAAAATAGCCCCAGATACATTAAGTAACATAAGAATATCCCTGGAAAATGTAGCGTAGGTGCAACATGAGAAGATAAAAAACGACAAGGGCTTCGAGGATTAACTGTTGTCTCACACCTCTCCAAAGTGGAATTTCAATACACTTTTATGACTCAAAGAAGAGTCTGTTTTTTTTTTATATAGCTCTCTCCTAGCTGTACCGTTGAGGAACTAGAGCAAGCACGTTGTTGTTTTGGTTGGAACACAACCCCTGCATACCCGCCATCACATAATTACTGTTGTGGTTTATGCAATCCAAAAAATGGCCAATTATAAATCGCAATCTGGGTCAGCTGGGCATCATTTGAAAGTTTGTTCTATTGCCAACATAACTAAGTCATAAAATATGATCTTACAGTGTTAAGGCTTTCACAAGGCAATTCAGAGAAACAGATCTTCATTTCAGTGTGCATAGAAAGGAGTCTATTCATTCTAGTGCATAGTGCATAGTGCATTCTAGTGCATAGTGCATTCTAGTGCTTTCTAGTGCATTCTAGTGCATAGTGCATTCTAGTGCTTTCCAGTGCATTCTAGTGCATAGTGCATTCTAGTGCTTTCTAGTGCATTCTAGTGCATAGTGCATTCTAGTGCTTTCCAGTGCATTCTAGTGCATAATGCATAGTGCTTTCTAGTGCATTCAATGCATTCTAGTGCATTCTAGTGCATAGTGCATTCTAGTGCATTCCAGTGCATAGTGCATTCTAGTGCTTTCTAGTGCATTCTAGTGCATAGTGCATTCTAGTGCTTTCCAGTGCATTCTAGTGCATAATGCATAGTGCTTTCTAGTGCATTCTAGTGCATAGTGCATTCTAGTGCATTCTAGTGCATAGTGCATTCTAGTGCTTTCCAGTGCATTCTAGTGCATAATGCATAGTGCTTTCTAGTGCATTCAATGCATTCTAGTGCATTCTAGTGCATAGTGCATTCTAGTGCATTCCAGTGCATAGTGCATTGTAGTGCATAGTGCTTTCTAGTGCATTCTAGTGCATAGTGCTTTCAAATGCATTCTAGTGCATATTGCATTCTAGTGAACTCTAGTGCATAGTGCATTCTAGTGCATTCTAGTGAATAGTGCATTCTAGTGCTTTCTAGTGAATAGTGCATTCTAGTGCTTTCTAGTGCATTCTAGTGCATAGTGCATTCTAGTGCATAGTACATTCTAGTGCATAGTGCAATCTAGTGCATAGTGCATTCTAGTGCATAGTGCATTCTAGTGCATAGTGCATTATAATGCATTCTAGTGCATAGTACATTTTAGTGCATAGTACATTCTTGTGCATACTGCATTCTAGTGCACAGTACATTCTAGTGCATAGTACATTCTAGTGCATAGTACATTTTTGTGCATACTGCATTCTAGTGCATAGTGCATTCTAGTGCATAGTACATTCTAGTGCATAGTGCAATCTAGTGCATAGTGCATTCTAGTGCATTCAGGTCTGTGTACCAGCAGTGCATTTTCTTCACAGCAGACCAACATAGGCTACTTCTGTTCAGAACAACCCAGGGTATGACAGACACCATGTCATCTTGTAACATTAAACATAGTGCTTATAGTGTACATTGATAATGTTACGACTACAATTGATATTATACTGAACAAAAATATAAAACGCCACATGCAACAATTTCAAAGATGTTACTGAGTTACAGTTCATATAAGGAAATCAGTCAATTAAAATTAATTAATTAATTAGGCCCTAATCTATGGATTTCACATGACTGGGCAGAGGCACAGCTATGGGTGGGCATAGGCCACCCAACTTGGCAGCCAGGCCCACCCACTGGGGAGCCAGACGCAGCCAATCATAATTAGTTTCTCCCCACAAAAGGGCTCAACATCAACAGCAAAGAGGCGACTCCGGGATGCTTGCCTTCTAGGCAGAGTTCCTCTGTCCAGTGTCTGTGTTCTTTTGCCCATCTTAATCTTTTCTTTTTATTGGCCAGTCTGAGATATTACTTTTTCTTTGGAACTCTGCCTAGAAGGCCAGCATCCCGAAGTCGCCTCTTCACTGTTGATGTTGAGACTGGTGTTTTGCGGGTACTATTTAATGAAGCTGCCAGTTGAGGACTTGTGAGGCATTTGTTTCTCAAACTAGACACTCTAATGTACTTGTCCTCTTGCTCAGTTGTGCACTGGGGCCTCCCACTCCTCATTCTATTCTGGTTAGAGCCAGTTTGCGCTGTTCTGTGAAGGGAGTAGTACACAGCGTTGTGCGAGATCTTCAGTTTTTTGGACATTTCTCACATGGAATAGCCTTCAGTTCTCAGAACAAGAATAGACTGACGAGTTTCAGAAGAAAGGTTTTTGTTTCTGGCCATTTTGAGCCTGTAATCTAACCCACAAATGCTGATGCTCAAGATACTCAACTAGTCTAAAGAAGGGCCAGTTTTATTTCTTCTTTAATCAGCATGACAGGTTTCAGCTGTGCTAGCAAAAGGGTTTTCTAATGATCAATTAGCCTTTTAAAATGATAAACTTGGATTAGCTAACACAATGTGCCATTGGAACACAGGAGTGATGGTTGCTGATAAAGGGCCTCTGTACGCCTATGTAGATATTCCATTAACTTCTTATGGGTACCCACCTGGCCAACATCCAGTGAAATTGCAGAATGCGAAATTCAAAAATACTAAATTCAAATATTTAACATTCTTGAAAATATGTGTTACACATCAAAATAAAGCTTAACCTGTTGGGGCTAGGGGGCAGTATTTACACGGCCGGATAAAAAACGTACCCAATTTAATCTGGTTACTAATCCTACCCAGTAACTAGAATATGCATATACTTATTATATATGGATAGAAAACACCCTAAAGTTTCTAAAACTGTTTGAATGGTGTCTGTGAGTATAACAGAACTCATATGGCAGGCAAAAACCCGAGAGATTCCTTTACAGGAAGTGGCCTGTCTGACCATTTATTGGCTTTCTTTGACATCTCTTCCAAAAGCAAAGGATCTCTGCTGTTACGTGACACTTCCCACGGCTCCAATGGGCTCTCAGAGCCCGGGAAAAACCTGAATAACGTAATTCAAAGCCCTGGCTGAAACACACGAGCGCTTTTGCTAAGTGGTCTATCAGAGGACAAAGGGCTTAGGAGCGGGCACTGGCCGCCCCCGCCTTTCTGTTTTTCCCTCTTTTTACAGACAGGCAGATTCCCGGTCGGAATATTATCGCTTTTCTACGAGATAAATTGCATAAAAATTGATTTTAAACAGCGGTTGACATGCTTCGAAGTACGGTAATGGAATATTTCGCATTTTTTTGTCACGAAATGCGCCATGCGCACGACCCTGATTTACCATTTCGGATAGTGTCTAGAACTCACGAACAAAACGCCGCTGTTTGGATATAACGATGGATTATTTGGGACCAAACCAACATTTGTTATTGAAGTAGAAGTCCTGGGAGTGCATTCTGACGAAGAACAGGAAAGGTAAGACCATTTTTCTTATAGTAAATCTGATTTTGGTGAAGGCTAAACTTGCCGGGTGTCTAAATAGCTAGCCCGTGATGGCTGGGCTATGTACTTAGAATATTGCAAAATGTGCTTCATCCGAAAAGCTATTTTAAAATCGGACATATCGAGTGCATAGAGGAGTTCTGTATCTATAATTCTTAAAATAATTGTTATGCTTTTTGTGAACAATTATCGTGAGTAATTTAGTAAATTGTTAGTAAATTCCCCCGGAAGTTTGCGGGGGTATGCTAGTTCTGAACATCACATGCTAATGTAGAAAGCTGGTTTTTGATATAAATATAAACTTGATTGAACAAAACATGCATGTATTGTATAACATAATGTCCTAGGTGTGTCATCTGATGAAGATCATCTAAGGTTAGTGCTGCATTTAGCTGTCTTCTGGGTTTTTGTGACATTATATGCTAGCTTGAAAAATGGGTGTCTGATTATTTCTGGCTGGGTACTCTGCTGACATAATCTAATGTTTTGCTTTCGTTGTAAAGCCTTTTTGAAATCGGACAGTGTGGTTAGATTAACGAGAGTCTTGTCTTTAAATAGCTGCTAAATAGTCATATGTTTGAGAAATTTGAAGTAATAGCATTTCAAAGGTTTTGAAAATCGCGCCAAAGGATTCAACTGGCTGTTACGTAGGTGGGACAATTTGGTGCCACCTAGCCCATAGACTTCATGTTAATCCAGCCGCCATGTCAGATTTCAAAAAGGCTTTATGGCGAAAACAGACAATGTGATTATCTGAGGACAGCGCCCCGCATACAAACACATGAAAAACATATTTCAACCAGGCAGGTGCGACACAAAAGTCAGAAATAGCCAAATAATAAATGCCTTATCTTTGATGATCTTTGTATGGTTGCACTCACAAGACTCCCAGTTACACAATAAATGTTTGTTTTGTTCGATAAAGTCCCTCTTTATATCCAAAAACTTCTGTTTTGTTGGCGCGTTTTGTTCAGTAATCCAATGGCTCAAAGGCAGTCACAACAGGCAGACGAAAAATCAAAATAGTATCCATAAAGTTCGTAGAAACATGTCAAACGATGTTTATAATCAATCCTCAGGTTGTTTTTAGCCTTAATAATCGATAATATTTCAACCGGACAATAGCATGTCAATATAAAAGAAAAACAAGAAAGGTGCGCCCTCGGTCGTGCGCAGGAAACAGGTCTGGCGACTTCCCAGGGTCCAATCACTCAAAGTGGTCTTACAATTTCTAAAGACTGTTGACATCTAGTGGAAGCCATAGGAAGTGCAATTTGAGTCCTAAGTCAATGGATACTGTAATGGCATTCAATAGAAAACTACAAACATGAGAAAATCCCACTTCCTGGATGGATTTTTCTCAGGTTTTGGCTTGCCATGTCAGTTCTGTTATACTCACAGACATTATTTTAACAGTCTTGGACATTTTACAGTGTTTTCTATCCAAATCTACCAATTATATGCATATCCTAGCTTCTGGGCCTAAGTAGCAGGCAGTTTACTTTGGGCACGCTTTTCATCCGGAGGTGGAAAAAGTCAAGGGGTGTGAATACTTTCCGACGGCTCTGTAAATACCAGTCTATTTATGAGGAAAATCACACTGATTAAGTCTTTATATATCACAGTTTACTTATTTACTTATGGAGCTGCCTACTCCAGATGACTTGTTTTTTTAAATCATACGAGCAAAAAATATTTCACTGTATTTGGAACGCTAAGACAGACAAAATTAAATGTGCCTATTTATATAATTAATATAAGTTTGGGGGTGGGGGCTAAAATGATTAAATATTAAGGCAATTAACTTCATACAGAATACAAGTTCTCATTTTTGGTTAATTCAAAATAAAATCTTATTCAAAGTATCGCCCTTTCTTAAACAAGCCGTACAAAAGCCGGTTACAATTAAAATGTTATCCTCCAGAAAAGGCAAGTACAGTACATCCCCCAAAAAGGTTGCGACCGGGAGACCCATGACTAATGAAGGCCAAGTTTCATGCGATGGTCCACCAGATCTTCTGCAATTGGGCGGAAGTGTCAGGAAACGAGATGAGGTGTAACGTAACAAACATGACGCCACTTCAGAGCGTATGCCATCTTTCAGTACAACAGCTCAACCTTTATAAAGCACCAACCTTTTGCCCTCAGAACTGCCTCAATTCGTGGGAACATCAAATGTCAACCTTCTCCCATAGCAAGGAAACATGTTATATAAACCTGTTATAACACATGGATACTACATGTTATATAAACCTGTTATAACACATGGATAATACATGTTATATAGACCTGTTATAACACATGGATAATACATGTTATATAGACCTGTTATAACACATGGATATTATATAGACCTGTTATAACACATGGATAATACATGTTATATAAACCTGTTACAACACATGAATAATACATGTTATATAGACCTGTTATAACACATGGATAATACATGTTATATAGACCTGTTATAACACATGGATAATACATGTTACTGGGGTGAGACTGTGGTCGCAACAAAGCTGCCTCTGTACACTATGAATTCAACACAATGGGAAGATGGGGGCGATGACCTGAGGTTGTCAACTGGGGTGAGACTGGGGTCGCAGTATCCTGTTATAACCTGTTATAACACATGGATAATACATGTTATATAGACCTGTTATAACACATGGATATTATACAGACCTGTTATAACACATGGATACTACATGTTATATAGACCTGTTATAACACATGGATAATACATGTTATATAGACCTGTTATAACACATGGATAATACATGTTATAAAAACCTGTTATAACACATGGATAATACATGTTATATAAACCTGTTATAACACATGGATAATACATGTTATAAAGACCTGTTATAACACATGGATAATACATGTTATAAAGACCTGTTACAACACATGGATAATACATGTTATAAAGACCTGTTATAACACATGGATAATACATGTTATAAAGACCTGTTATAACATATGGGTATTATTTAAACATTTTACAACACATGGATAATATATGTTATATAAACCTGTTATAACACATGGATAATACATGTTATAACACATGGATAATATATGTTTAATAGCCCTGTTATAACACATGGATAATACATGTTATAAAGACCTATTATAACATATGGGTATTATTTAAACATTTTACAACACATGGAGAATACATGTTATATAGACCTGTTATAACACATGACAATACATGTTGTATAAACCTGTTATAACACATGGATAACACACACAAGCACACACACACAAGCACGCACCCACACACACACACCCACACACGCACCCATACACACGCACACACACACGTGATATACAGCTACATACAGATGCTTCCTTGTTTTCCTGTGTACCTATAAGACATGACAACAACGTGTGTTTGATGCTACGGGAACAGCTGTTTATTATAGAGCTATAGAGGTCGTGTCCGGGGGTACAGCTTCCTGTTCAGCAAAGCCATATGGGATCAAAGGTCCTTTTTAATCCCCCCAGGGGTCAGCACACATTGGGGGGGGGGGATAGGATAAGAGGAGGGTCTGTCGCAGGAGCCCTGGGGACTCTGTCCCTGACTCTGTGTGTGTGTATAGTGTCAACAAGCCTCCTGTCAGATATTACAATAGAAGCCTGTCTAATAGAAGCCTGTCTAATAGAAGCCTGCTTCCTGCTCTGTCCCTCTTCTTCCATTATTGGTCAGAAGTCAATCAGCTCCCGTTGTGTTGTCTCTCTCTCTGCTTATTATCTGACTAAGGTAATGGGTGGATCTGCACGGCAGAAGAGCACTGGACTAGACAGCAGGTCTGAACACCACAGAGCTGTCTGTCTCTGTCTCGCTCTGTCTGTCTGTCTGTCTGTCTGTCTGTCTGTCTGTCTGTCTGTCTCGCTCTGTCTGTCTGTCTGTCTCGCTCTGTCTGTCCTTCTCGCTCTGTCTGTCTGTCTGTCTGTCTGTCTGTCTGTCTGTCTGTCTGTCTGTCTGTCTGTCTGTCTGTCTGTCTGTCTGTCTGTCTGTCTCTGTCTCGCTTTGTCTGTCCTTCTCGCTCTGTCTGTCCTTCTCGCTCTGTCTGTCTGTCTGTCTGTCTGTCTGTCTGTCTGTCTGTCTGTCTGTCTGTCTGTCTGTCTGTCTGTCTGTCTGTCTGTCTGTCCTTCTCGCTTTGTCTGTCTCTGTCTCGCTCTGTCTGTCTGTCTGTCTCTGTCTGTCTGTCTGTCTGTCGCTTTGTCTGTCTCTGTCTCGCTCTGTCTCGCTCTGTCTGTCCTTCTCGCTCTGTCTGTCTGTCTGTCTGCCTGCCTGCTACTTGTAATGGATGTGAATGGGCAGCAGAGCATGGGACTAACAGTTGGTCTGAACACCACAGCGCTACAATTAGACACAGTGTAGAGGAGAGATTGACAGAGCAGAACACAGAACAGATGTTGTGAAAGGTAGGCATGTCCCTTCTCTCTGTTGATACAGGCAGGGAGACAGGAACGTTGCGCCTATGTGTGTGTGTGTGTGTGTGTGTGTGTGTGTGTGTGTGTGTGTCTCTTCTCTGTCATCAGCAGCCTAGATAAACGTTGTGGTGAAGGCTCTGTTATATTCTACTCCTCATACAGCGGATCGCCATCTGCAGATTTAACTCAATCCTCTCAACCCCAGTCATGAAGACAAGCCAGAGGTTCTGGTAAATTTCACCGCATCAGTTTGGAACGTCGTAACCGATGATTCTGGGAATAGCAATTTTGTTTTCAAGAAATGACCCCCCCCCCAACTCCCCACCCAAACCCCCAAAAAATATAACCAGCAACGCAGAAAGAATCGTTCCATCCATCAACATGTTTTCATTGTTTCTGCATCATTTCAAGATTCTGGTTGGGAGAAATAACCACATTATCAAACAAAGCCTATAAGACCCTATAATAGAAAACCATAAAACAGATGAAGTGTATTATTTTGGGTCATTCAGCATTCAGAAAACCTTCTTTTTTCTCTTTCACGAAGCAGCACTGGATCAGGATTAAAGAGCGCTGGGTGACATTCAATTAAAGATGAGTACTCGGTTCCAAATGGCGCCCTATTCACTACGTAGTGCACTACGTGACCAGAGTCCTATTGGGGAATAGGGTGCACTACTTTGACCAGGGTCTATAGGGAATAGGGTGCACTACTTTGACCAGGGCCTATAGGGAATAGGGTGCACTACTTTGACCAGGGCCTATAGGGAATAGGGTGCACTACTTTGACCAGGGCCTATAGGGAATAGGGTGCACTACTTTGACCAGGGCCTATAGGGAATAGGGTGCACTACTGTTGACCAGAGTCCTATAGGGAATAGGGTGCACTACTTTGACCAGAGTCTATAGGGAATAGGGTGCACTACTTTGACCAGAGTCCTATTGGGGAATAGGGTGCACTACTTTGACCAGGGCCTATAGGGAATAGGGTGCACTACTGTTGACCAGAGTCCTATAGGGAATAGGGTGCACTACTTTGACCAGGGTCCTATAGGGAATAAGGTGCACTACTTTGACCAGGGCCCTATGGGGAATAGGGTGCACTACTTTGACCAGGGTCCTATGGGGAGTAGGGTGTCATTTGGGACACAACCTCAATGAAGATTAGATCTGTAGCAGTGAACTATGGGGCGGTAGACCGATGTGTGTGTGTGTGTGTGTGTGTGTGTGTGTGTGTGTGTGTGTGTGTGTGTGTGTGTGTGTGTGTGTGTGTGTGTGTGTGTGTGTGTGTGTGTGTGTGTGTGTGTGTGTGTGTGTGTGTGTGTGCGTGTGTTTCTCTCTGTGTGTGTATGTGCGCACGCACGCGCGCGCGCGCACGTTTGTGTGTGTGTGTTTCTCTCTCTCTGTGTGTGTGTGTGTGTGTGTCTGTGTGTGTCTGTGTGTGTCTGTGTGTGAATGTGTGAGTGAATTAAGTCTGAAGTCGGTACCGCCGATCTGCCGACTTCTGTCCGTAGCATCCAAACAGTTACTAACAGGACCCATCTGTGGAAAGGAAAGACTCTCGGGAACATGTACATGGAGGTTGTTTTGCTCCAGGATGCCCACAAGCTTCACAAGACTAGTCTGAAGGTAGCTGGCTACCAGTGTAGTGCTCATTTCTTTTGTTAAATATGGAGAAAAAAAAATGATTTCCTTATCTTTCTTATATCTCTCAGATAAAGGACAGGCATTTAAAAACAAACTTCTTTTTAATAGATTTTTTTTCACCCTTTTTTTTTGAGTGTTTCTATGGACTAATAGCAATAAGGCCAAATTCAATGTTTCATCAAAAGTTTTTGATATTTATGATACCTAAAACGGTCCTAAAAATTCCAAATAGCAAATAGCTAAATGTTCCTTGGTATGACCATCCTAAAACAATTCCACGTGTTAGTTTATCCTTACGGTGTCTGCTAAACTATCTCATGAAAACACAATGCTCTGTGCTGACAGATGAATGTGTCACTGTAGCTGTTGCTTTGTTACAGTTGAAGCCGTTGCCCACCTGTATCTGAGGCAGATCAATGGCTTCAGGCCTGTTTCCTGTAGGCTCTGCGGTCGGCTTTGGAGAGAGATGTTTCCTGTGGTCCTACGGTCGGCTTTGGAGAGAAGGGGACGAGGGGGGAGGAGGTGTGGAGAGGAGATGTGGATGGGGATGAGGGGGAGAAGGGTGTGGAGAGGAGATGGAGGTGTGGGGAGGAGATGAGGGGGAGGAGTTGTGGAGAGGAGATGAGGGGGGAGGAGGTGTGGAGAGGGGATGTGGAGAGGAGATGGAGGTGTGGGGAGGAGATGAGGGGGAGGAGGTGTGGGGAGGTGATGGAGGTGTGGGGAGGAGAGGAGGGGGAGGAGGTGTGGGGAGGAGATGGAGGTGTGGAGAGGAGATGAGGGGGAGGAGGTGTGGGGAGGAGATGAGGGGGAGGAGGTGTGGGGAGGAGATGAGGGGGAGGAGGTGTGGGGAGGTGATGGAGGTGTGGGGAGGAGAGGAGGGGGAGGAGGTGTGGGGAGGAGATGGAGGTGTGGAGAGGAGATGAGGGGGAGGAGGTGTGGGGAGGAGATGAGGGGGAGGAGGTGTGGGGAGGAGATGAGGGGGAGGAGGTGTGGAGAGGGGATGAGGGGGAGGAGGTGTGGAGAGGGGATGGAGGTGTGGAGAGGAGATGAGGGGGAGGAGGTGTGGAGAGGAGATGAGGGGGAGGAGGTGTGGAGAGGAGATGAGGGGGAGGAGGTGTGGAAAGGAGATGAGGGGGAGGCGGTGTGGAGAGGGGATGAGGGGGAGGAGGTGTGGAGAGGGGATGGAGGTGTGGAGAGGAGATGAGGGGGAGGAGGTGTGGAGAGGAGATGAGGGGGAGGAGGTGTGGAAAGGAGATGAGGGGGAGGCGGTGTGGAGAGGAGATGAGGGGGAGGAGGTCTGGGGAGGAGATGAGGGTGAGGAGGTGTGGGGAGGAGATGAGCGGGAGGAGGTGTGGGGAGGAGATGTGGGGAGGAGGGGGACATACTTATTCTGGCCGTGCCTGTTTCCTTCGCTTAAGCAGCAGATATAAACTGGATTGATGGTGGGAGGAGAGCGGGGACAGGAAATCTGGATTCAGTGACATTGTCCTTGTCCTTCAACGTAACCGCTTATAGACAGATGTAGCTTTCCTGTCTCTTTGGTCTGGCTGGGCCTGGGGGCTGCAGAGGGCTGGGAGAGGGGAGGGGGAAAGCCCCGCACTGAGGAAACTAGCACACAAGTCAAGGTCCAGCCACAGAAGAGAGGCATTTCTACTCCTCTCAAAGTCCAGCTCAGACACAAGGCCACAGACAGAGGAGGGTGGGCTGTGGGTGCTGTGGGCTACACTAACGCAGAGCTATGCGTGATGGTACACACAAGTCCAGCCGGGTCTCTAACGGTCACTTTAAGGTCACTCTGATGGGTCTGCTGAGACCAAAATGAGACCACAAGAGAGACCACAAACTGTCTCTGACCGACTGATTTACAGCCACCTGAGAGGTTCCCTGGGCTGAGAAGAAGAAGAACAAAAAGACTAGAGACAAAGAGAAGAGCTCCTCTCACACAGTGGTTAACAGTGCTATGGTCTAGAAGGGAGAGAAGAAGGTGTGGTAATATCTATATGGACATCACTGGGTAAAGATGTCCCTGGGGTAATATCTATATGGACATCACTGGGTAAAGATGTCCCTGGGGTAATATCTATATGGACATCACTGGGTAAAGATGTCCCTGGGGTAATATCTATATGGACATCACTGGGTAAAGATGTCCCTGGGGTAATATCTATATGGACATCACTGGGTAAAGATGTCCCTGGGGTAATATCTATATGGACATCACTGGGTAAAGATGTCCCTGGGGTAATATCTATATGGACATCACTGGGTAAAGATGTCCCTGGGGTAATATCTATATGGACATCACTGGGTAAAGATGTCCCTGGGGTAATATCTATATGGACATCACTGGGTAAAGATGTCCCTGGGGTAATATCTATATGGACATCACTGGGTAAAGATGTCCCTGGGGTAATATCTATATGGACATCACTGGGTAAAGATGTCCCTGGGGTAATATCTATATGGACATCACTGGGTAAAGATGTCCCTGGGGTAATATCTATATGGACATCACTGGATAAAGATGTCCCTGGGGTAATATCTATATGGACATCACTGGGTAAAGATGTCCCTGGGGTAATATCTATATGGACATCACTGGGTAAAGATGTCCCTGGGGTAATATCTATATGGACATCACTGGGTAAAGATGTCCCTGGGGTAATATCTATATGGACATCACTGGGTAAAGGTTTTGCTCTAGGATTTTGCCTGTTTAGCTTCATTCTGTTAATTTTTTTTATCCTGAAACACTCTCCAGTCTTTAACAATTACAAGCATACCCATAACATGATGCAGCCACCACTATGCTTGAAAATGCACACAGAGTGAGTCCATGCAACTTATTATGTGACTTGTTAAGCATATTTTTACTCCTGAACCCTGAACTTATTTAGGCCATAACAAAGGGATTGAATACTTATTGACTCAAGACATTTCAGCTTTTTATTTTGAATTAATTTGTAAAACATTATGGGGTATTGTGTGTAGGCCAATGACAAATAATATCTGGCTGTAACACAACAAAATGTGGGAAAAAAAGTCAAGGGGTGTGAATACATTGTGAAGTCACTTTATCTCCTCTAGTAATCTAATATGATCTCTATGGTATCTAGTCTGTTTACCAGGCCAGCAGCTCTCTCTCTGTGTTCCCAGACAGACCTCTCCATCTCGCACCACCACCACCAGCACAGTGACTCAGCTATAAACACAGACATTCCAGGACCGGTACAGTAAGTCACAACCCGAGGTAAGAGTCACTATACGGACACGCCTGGTGCTCAAATGGAGGACGTACGTAGTTCAGTTGAGAGTCAAGTGGGGACGAACGGATTGGGTTCAGTCAGTTCAGTCTAGTTTATGCTAGCTAGCTGACAACAACAGCAGCAGCAGCAGCAGCAGCAGCAGCAGCAGCAGCAGCAGCAGCAGCAGCAGCAGCAGCATGGCTAACGTGGGCAATATGTCAACGTTCCACTTGACTATATTTAGAGTAGAATAGCAGCCTACCGAGCCTAATAACTTGTAGCCTAATATTGGGTCACGGTGATACTTGTCTTTTGCTCCCGCTTGCCGCAGTAAGGAGAGGGATAGTGTTGCCAATATTAGACCAGGGTGACAGCTACGGCATTAACGTCTAATGTTTGTAATACAATAATATATATTGTAATTGTTCGTTTATATATATATATATATAAAGGTCAAAATAACTTGTAGTATAGGTCACCATCTCCAATTTGTTCCATCCCACTTGATTTTTTATCTTGAGTAGCCTACCGAGCCTAATAACTTGTAGTTAATATTGGTCACGGTGATACAGTCCACTGCTCAGAGGGGAGACAGCATGAGGTACTTGTCTTTCACTCCCGCTTGTCTCAGTAAGGAGAGAGAAGTCACTAGATACTGGCTACACTACCAGACCAGGGTGACAGCTAAAGCACATTTATTGTAGCTAGATAGTAATTTTCACCAACAATGTACAACTACTACTACTACTACTACTACTACTACTACTACTACAACTACTACTGACTGAACCAAATCCGTTTGAATCCTCACTCAACTCTCGCTGCGCCGACGTACATCATCGATTTTGGACACCAGGCGTGTCCCTATAGCCTCTCCACCTACACTACAACCACAGGTCATCTGTTGCTACTGCTTCCAGCTGGGGTGTGATGTGACAGGAAGGAAGAGGAGGAGGAGGACGGGGAGAATAATCATTTAAAGTCACACTGAGAGAGAGCTGGGTAAATCTAGACAAGCTGGTTACAGGGTGAATCTCTAATGATCCCTTATTCCTTTTATAGTGAACGACTTATTGACCTGGGCCGGTATAGGGAATAGGTTGCCATTTGGGCCGGTATAGGGAATAGGGCGCCATTTGGGCCGGTATAGGGAATAGGGCGCCATTTGGGCCGGTATAGGGAATAGGGCGCCATTTGGGCCGGTAGGGAATAGGGCGCCGTTTGGGCCGGTATAGGGAATAGGGCGCCATTTGGGCCGGTGTAGGGAATAGGGCGCCATTTGGGCCGGTATAGGGAATAGGGCGCCATTTGGGCCGGTATAGGGAATAGGGCGCCATTTGGGCCGGTATAGGGAATAGGGCGCCATTTGGGCCGGTGTAGGGAATAGGGCGCCATTTGGGCCGGTATAGGGAATAGGGCGCCATTTGGGCCGGTATAGGGAATAGGGCGCCATTTGGGCCGGTATATAATAGGTTGCCATTTGGGCCGGTATAGGGA
>NW_021823294.1:35000-49181 GCF_901001165.1 Salmo trutta | reverse complement strand
CGTATTCACGTTTACCTCCCTCCTATCCCTCCCTTACCTCCCCTATACTTCCCTTACCTCCCTCCCTATACGTCCCCTTACCTCCCTCCTATACGTCCCTTTACCTCCCTCCCTATACGTCCCCATACCTCCTCCCTATACGTCCCCTTACCTCCCTCCCTATACTTCCCCTTACCTCCCTCCCTATACTTCCCCTTACCTTCCTCCCTATACGTCCCCTTACCTCCCTCCCTATACGTCCCTTTACCTCCCTCCCTATACTTCCCCTTACCTCCCTCCCTATACGTCCCTTTACCTCCCTCCCTATACTTCCCCTTACCTCCCCCCTATACTTCCCCTTACCTCCCTCCCTATACTTCCCTTTACCTCCCTCCTATACTTCCCCTTACCTCCCTCCCTATACTTCCCTTTACCTCCCTCCCTATACTTCCCCTTACCTCCCTCCCTATACGTCCCCTTACCTCCCTCCCTATACTTCCCCCTTACCTCCCTCCCATACTTCCCTTTACCTCCCTCCCTATACTTCCCCTTACCTCCCTCCCTATACTTCCCCTTACCTCCCTCCCTATACGTCCCCACCCCTCCCTCCCTATACGTCCCCTTACCTCCCTCCCTATACGTCCCCTTACCTCCCTCCCTATACGTCCCCTTACCTCCCTCCCTATACGTCCCCTTACCTCCCTCCCTATACTTCCCCTTACCTCCCTCCCTATACGTCCCCTTACCTCCCTCCCTATACGTCCCCTTACCTCCCTCCCTATACTTCCCCTTACCTCCCTCCCTATACTTCCCTTTACCTCCCTCCCTATACTTCCCTTTACCTCCCTCCCTATACGTCCCCACACCTCCCTCCCTATACTTCCCTTTACCTCCCTCCCTATACTTTCCCTTACCTCCCTCCCTCCCTATACTTCCCCTTACCTCCCTCCCTATACTTCCCCTTACCTCCCTCCCTATACTTCCCCTTACCTCCCTCCCTCCCTATACTTCCCCTTACCTCCCTCCCTATACTTCCCTTTACCTCCCTCCCTATACGTCCCCTTACCTCCCTCCCTATACGTCCCCTTACCTCCCTCCCTATACTTCCCCTTACCTCCCTCCCTATACTTCCCCTTACCTCCCTCCCTATACTTCCCCTTACCTCCCTCCCTATACTTCCCTTTACCTCCCTCCCTATACTTCCCTTACCTCCCTCCCTATACGTCCCCTTACCTCCCTCCCTATACGTCCCCTTACCTCCCTCCCTCCCTCCCTATACTTCCCCACACCTCCCTCCCTATTCTTCCCCTTACCTCCCTCCCTCCTCCATCTCTCCGTAGCCCAGTGTGTGAAGGGCCTCTTAATTACGACTTACTAAGACTGGGCAATGGAGCGAGGAAGGGAGGGGTAGAGGGGAGATGGGGAAAGTTTTTGTTGTGATGTGATAGTGTTCATTGAGACGCCAGAGTTGAGAATAATGTTTTTATGAATAGAGAGGAGAGGAGAGCGAGGGAGGAAAAACAAGGGAGGAGAGAACAGCTGCCTGCCAGACCAGTTGGCACTAGATGGAAATAGTCCGTTTTTTTCCCTCTTCAGTTGTTTTTATAAGCACCATTAAACAGAGCTAAGTCTAGCACTCTGCTACCCCGTATACCTCTACACACACACACCGTTTTAGAATTATTTTTAAATTCAGTCCAACAACACTTGATGAGGTGTGTGTGTATGCGCGTGTGTGTGTGTGTGTGTGTGTGTGTGTGTATGTGTATGTGTGTGTGTGTGAGTGTGTGTGTGTGTGTGTATGCACCTGTGTGTGTGTGTGTGTGTGTGTATGTGTATGTGTGTGTGTGTGTGTGAGTGTGTGTGTGTGTGTGTGTGTGTGTGTGTGTGTGTGTGTGTGTGTGTGTGTGTGTGTGTGTGAGTGTGTGTGTGTGTGTGTGTGTGTGTGTGTGTGTGTGTGTATGCATGCGTGTGTGTGTGTGTGTGTGCGTGTGTGTGTGTGTGTGTGTGTGTGTACTCACTCCGTGGTTCGCGGGGTCCGTCCACGGTGACTTTAATGGCTCGATGGTACGTCGCTACTTGAGGAGGGTTGGTGAACACGGTGATGGTCAGCGTGAAGCTCTTTCCTGTGGGAACATCATCAGACACACTGAGTCAGAGGACAATTCATTACCTAAAGGCCTACATTCAATACCTCCTTCCTTCTTATCTTTCGTTCTTTCTTTCCTTGCTTCCTTCCTTCCTCACTTCCGTCCTTCCGTGTTTCCTTTCCTTCCTTCCTCTACTCGTTGGATTCAACAGTAAAGACATGACCCCTCAATTTCCTATCCTGTCATCCCTGTTTGAACAGTGAAGGTCTGTCCATATAGCCTCCTGACCTGGTCTGTTTGAACAGTGAAGGTCTGTCCATACAGCCTCCTGACCTGGACTGTTTGAACAGTGAAGGTCTGTCCATACAGCCTCCTGACCTGGACTGTTTGAACAGTGAAGGTCTGTCCATATAGTCTCCTGACCTGGTCTGTTTGAACAGTGAAGGTCTGTTCATATAGTCTCCTGACCTGGTCTGTTTGAACAGTGAAGGTCTGTTCATATAGTCTCCTGACCTGGTCTGTTTGAACAGTGAAGGTCTGTTCATCTGACCTGTTTGAACAGTGAAAGTCTGTCCATATAGTCTCCTGACCTGGTCTGTCTGAACAGTGGAGGTCAGTCCATATTGTCTCCTGACCTGGTCTGTTTGAACAGTGAAGGTCTGTTCATATAGGGGGTGTCTGTATCATTTGATTTACACAACATGCCTACCACTTTGAAGATGCAAAATATTTTTTATTGTGAAACAAACAACAAAAAACTGAAAACTTGAGCGTGCATAACTATTCAACCCCCCAAAAGTCAATACTTGTAGAGGCACCTTTTGCAGCAATTACAGCTGCATGTTTCTTGGTGTATGTCTCTATAAGCTTGGCACATATAGCCACTGGGATTTTTGCCCATTCTTCAAGGCAAAACTGCTCCAGCTCCTTCAAGTTGGATGGATTCCGCTGGAGTACAGCAATATAAGTCATACCAAAGATTTTCAATTGGATTGAGGTCTGGGCTTTGACTAGGCCATTCCAAGACATTTAAATGTTCCCCCCTAAACCACTTGAGTGTTGCTTTAGCAGTATGCTTAGGGTCATTGTCCTGCTGGAAGGTGAACCTCCGTCCCAGTCTCAAATCTCTGGAAGGCTGAAACAGGTTTCCCTCAAGAATTTCCCTGTATTTAGCATCATCCATCATTCCTTTAATTCTAACCAGTTACCCAGTCCCTGCCAATGAAAAACATCACCACCGCATTATGCTGCCACCACCATGCTTCACTGTGGGGATGGTGCTCTCAGGGTGATGAGAGGTGTTGGGTTTGTGCCAGACATAGCGTTTTCCTTGATGGCCAAAAAGCTACATTTTAGTCTCATCTGACCAGAGTACATTCTTCCATATTTTTGGGGAGTCTCCCACATGCTTTTTGGCGAACACCAAACGTGTTTGCTTATTTTTTTCTTTAAGCAATGGCTTTTTTTCTGGCCCGTCTTCCGTAAAGCCCAGCTCTGTGGCGTATACAGCTTAAAGTAGTCCTATGGACAGATACTCCAATCCCCTCTGTGGATCTTTGCAGCTCCTTCAGGGTTATCTTTGGTCTCTTTGTTGCTTCTCTGATTAATGCCCTCCTTACCTGGTCTGTGAGTTTTGGTGGGCGGCCCGCTCTTGGCAGGTTTGTTGTGGTGCCAGATTCTTTCAATTGTTCACCGGACGTGCTACCTGTCCCAGACCTGCTGTTTTCAACTCTCTAGAGACAGCAGGAGCGGTAGAGATACTCTCAATGATCAGCTATGAAAAGCCAACTGACATTTACTCTTGTGTTACTGACTTGTTGCACCTTCGACAACTACTGTGATTATTATTATTTGACCATGCTCGTTATTTATGAACATTTGAACATCTTGGCCATGTTCTGTTATAATCTCCACCCGGCACAGCCAGAAGAGGACTGGCCACCCCTCATAGCCTCGTTCCTCTCTAGGTTTCTTCCTAGGTTTTGGCCTTTCTAGGGAGTTTTTCCTAGCCACCGTGCTTCTACACCTGTATTACTTGCTGTTTGGGGTTTTAGGCTGGGTTTCTGTACAGCACTTTGAGATATCAGCTGATGTAAGAAGGGCTTTATAAATACATTTTAATTTAATTACAGTTTTTTCCAACTGCTTACACACAAAATCTTTTCATGTCATACGATTTTTGAAACCTCTCACTCAAAGTGGAAAACTACACACCAAATATCCAAAACCACAAGCTATTTCTCAGCCTTTGACTCAGTTGTCAAATGCATGAAACACTTTTTTCAAAACACTACACACAATTCTCTACCTAAAACACAAAAATCTAACAGGAATTGACTTGCTTTCCTTTTGCAAACACAACCAATCAAAATGCTACACTTATTCACCAGGTCACACACACAATAGGACAGAGGGCAATTACCAATGTCCCTGGACAGCGTGGGGGTAATATAACTATGTGTGCTGCCATCACTCAAAACGGGGTCCTCCATCACAATGCCACACTGGGTCCGTACAACACCGGCCATATGCTCACTTTTCTGGACGCAATTTACACAATGCTTGTCCCTGATACAGATCAGGAACCTGCTAGATTTGTGGTTTTATGGGACAATGTTAGTTTTCACCGGGCTGTTCTGGTCCAAAACTGGTTTGCCACCCATCCACAATTTGTAGTTTTGTACCTACCCCCATATTCACCTTTTCTAAATCCCATAGAGGAATTCTTCTCAGCCTGGCGCTGGAAAGTGTATGATCGCCAACCCTATGCCCGCATGCCGCTTCTCCAGGCAATGGAGGACGCATGTGGGGACATAGAGGTTGCCTCAGTCCAAGGTTGGATACGCCATGCTAGGAGATACTTCCCTCGACGTTTGGCAAGAGAAAACATATCTTGTGATGTGGACGAAGTATTGTGGCCAGACCCAGCCCGGAGAAGAGATGAAGCGTAGCTTAGCACTGGTGACTGGCCCCCCCCTACCAATTCCTGGACTGCCCCCCCCCTCCCCCCCTACCAATTCCTGGACTGCCCCCCCTACCAATTCCTGGACTGCCCCCCCTACCAATTCCTGGACTGCCCCCCCCCAGGACCCCACTCACACAATTGTGTTCTTTACTGTATTCTAAAGAATATACTTTTGGTTTACATATGTTTATAGTTTTGTTGTATGCTACTGTATACAACAGTAATGTTTGGCCTAATAAATATTTTCTGTTTCTACATTGCATTGGTGTTTACAGTGTACTTGTTACCCCTCTCAGCAGATTACTTTCACTGTAGAACATTGTATTGAAATGTAGATATAAGCCAATGAAAGACCAAAGAGCTTTAGATTTAGAACAACAGTGTTTACATGGTATATCCAAATGTACTATTATGAAAGCAGTGTTTGCCTTTTGATGTAAATGCTTCATTCTGACATGTGTTTATGGCATTTTCAATGCAGTGTTACATTTTGAAGGACATTTGAGGCATTTTGCATTTTGTGTGTGTGCAGTTTAGGGAATTGTGTGTAGAGTTTTGGAAAAAAAAGAAGACAGTTTTGAAAACGTATGAAAGCAGTTAGAAAAAACTGTAATAATGGATTTAATGGTGCTCCGTGGGATGTTCAAAGTTTCTGATATTTTTTTATAACCCAACCCTGATCTGTACTTCTCCACAACTTTATCCCTGACCTGTTTGGAGAGCTCCTTGGTCTTCATGGTGCCCCTTGCTTGGTGGTGCCCCTTGCTTAGTGGTGTTGCAGACTCTGGGGCCTTTCAGAACAAGTGTATAAATATACTGAGATCATGTAACACTTAGTTAATTAACAAGACACCCCCAATAAAGGAGTGGTTCTGCAGGTGGGGACCACAGACCACTTCTCAATTCCTATGCTTCCTGGCTGATGTTTTGGTCACTTTTGAATGCTGGCGGTGCTTTCACTCTAGTGGTAGCATGAGACGGAGTCTACAACCCACACAAGTGGCTCAGGTAGTGCAGCTCATCCAGGATGGCACATCAATGCGAGCTGTGGCAAGAAGGTTTGCTGTGTCTGTCAGCGTATTGTTCAGAGCATGGAGGAGCTACCAGGAGACAGGCCAGTACATCAGGAGATGTGGAGGAGGCCGTAGGAGGGCAACAACCCAGCAGCAGGACCGCTACCTCCGCCTTTGTGCAAGGAGGAGCAGGAGAAGCACTGCCAGAGGCCTGCAAAATGACCTCCAGCAGGCCACAAATGTGCATGTGTCTGCTCAAACGGTCAGAAACAGACTCCATGAGGGTGGTATGAGGGCCCGACGTCCACAGGTGGGGGTTGTGCTTACAGCCCAACACCGTGAAGGACGTTTGGCATTTGCCAGAGAACACCAAGATTGGCAAATTCGCCACTGGCATCCTGTGCTCTTCACAGATGAAAGCAGGTTCACACTGAGCACGTGACAGACGTGACAGAGTCTGGAGATGCCGTGGAGAACGTTCTGCTGCCTGCAACATCCTCCTCCGGTTTGGTGGTGGGTCAGTCATGGTGTGGGGTGGCATTTCTTTGGGGGGCCGCACAGCCCTCCATGTGCTCGCCAGAGGTAGCCTGACTGCCATTAGATACCGAGATGAGATCCTCAGACCCCTTGTGAGACCATATGCTGGTGCGGTTGGCCCTGGGTTCCTCCTAATGCAAGACAATGCTAGACCTCATGTGGCTGGAGTGTGTCAGCAGTTCCTGCAAGAGGAAGGCATTGATGCTATGGACTGGCCCGCCCGTTCCCCAGACCTGAAACCAATTGAGCACATCTGGGACATCATGTCTCGCTCCATCCACCAACGCCACGTTGCACCACAGACTGTCCAGGAGTTGGCGGATGCTTTAGTCCAGGTCTGGGAGGAGATCCCTCAGGAGACCATCCGCCACCTCATCAGGAGCATGCCCAGGCATTGTAGGGAGGTCACACAGGCACGTGGAGGCCACACACTACTGAGCCTCATTTTAATGACATTACATCAAAGTTGGATCAGCCTGTAGTGTAGTTTTCCACTTTCATTTTGAGTGTGACTCCAAATCCAGACCTCCATGGGTTGATAAATTGGATTTCCATTGATTATTTTTGTGTGATTTTGTTGTCAGCACATTCAACTATGTAAAGAAAAAAGTTTTTAATAAGATTATTTCTTTCATTCAGATCTAGGATGTGTTGTTTAAGTGTTCCCTTTATTTTTTTGAGCAGTATATATATATATATATACTGGGATCATGTGACACTTAGATTGCACACAGGTGGACTTTATTTAACTAATTATGTGACTTCTGAAGGTAATTGGTTGCACCAGATCTTATTTAGGGGCTTCATAGCAAAGGGGGTGAATACATATACACGCACCACTTTTACGTTTTATATATTTTCTGAATTTTTTTAAACAAGTAATTTTTGAATTTCAATTCACCAATTTTGATTATTTTGTGTTTGTCCATTACATGAAATCCAAATAAAAATCCATTTAAATTACAGGTAGTAATGCAACAAAATAGGAAAAACACCAAGGGGGATGAATACTATTGAAAGGTGCTGTACATTTCAATGAAACATGGTGAAGCCCCAAAAGTAGATTCCAGTCTGTTTGATCTGTGAAGGTCTGTCCATCTGACCTGTTTGAACAGTGAAGGTCTGTCCATCTGACCTGTTTGAACAGTGAAGGTCTGTCCATATGACCTGTTTGAACAGTGAAGGTCTGTCCATCTGACCTGTTTGAACAGTGAAGGTCTGTCCATATGACCTGTTTGAACAGTGAAGGTCTGTCCATCTGACCTGTTTGAACAGTGAAGGTCTGTCCATCTGGTCTGTTTGAACAGTGAAGGTCTGTCCATATGACCTCTTGTCAGTGTACATTTGCGTGGGCCGAGACGGGGTAAGGTATTTTAATAGTAATTTCCTCTACAGATAATCCAAGCAGTTGCTGCTAAGCCTAGCGTGTGTATGTGTGTGTGTGTGTGTGTGTGTGTGTGTGTGTGTGTGTGTGTGTGTGTGTGTGTGTGTGTGTGTGTGTGTGTGTGTGTGTGTGTGTGTGTGTGTGTGTGTGTGTGTGTGTGTGTGTGGAGTGTTATGATTCAGAGCGGAGCTGCCGACTCAGCACAAACATTAACGGCAGAGGTATGTGGACGCGTCATGTAACCATGGCTACCCACAGGAAAAAGGAAGTGGGAGGGGTGTTGCTGTGGTGAACAGCTGGTGGTGCGGTCCACGTGTCAGACAGACAGACAGAGACAGAGAGACACAGACAGAGAGACACGGACAGAGAGACATCGACAGAGAAACAGAGAGACAGAGAGACACCGACAAAAGTGACAGAGACAGAGACACCAACAGAGAGACAGAGAGAGACAGAGAGACAGAGAGACAGAGAGAGATGGAGAGAGACAGAGAGAGACAGAGAGAGACAGAGAGAGACAGAGAGAGACAGAGAGACAGAGAGAGACAGAGAGACAGAGAGACAGAGAGACACCGACAGAGAAACAGAGAGACACCGACAGAGAGACAGAGACAGAGAGAGACAGAGAGAGACGGAGAGAGATGGAGAGAGATAGAGAGGCAGAGAGACAGAGAGAGACAGAGAGACAGAGAGAGACAGAGAGAGACAGAGACAGAGAGACAGACACTGACAGAGAGACACTGACAGAGAGACACTGACAGAGACAGAGAGACAGAGACAGACAGACAGAGACAGACAGACAGACAGACAGACAGACAGACAGACAGACAGACAGACAGACAGACAGACAGACAGACAGACAGACAGACAGACAGACATTTTTATTTATTTAAATGAGCTGCTGATTGTTGCTGAAATTTTTTGGGATGCTGTTACAGTAGAAAGATTTCCTGTGTACTGAAATAAAAACAAAGCAGAAAAGAGCTGAAAAATCTCTGAAAATTCGTCACTGCTTCACAGAAGAGGCATTTGAACAACGTTTTTACTTTTTAAGCAAAATTCATTTTTTTGACAGAAATGCATTCTGGAACATGTGAACTTTCATATGCCTTAGTAATATGCCATCTGGGCTCTGTTTCTTTTGTTTTGGAAAGTTTGTTGTTTTGGAAGGTTTTTAAAGTCTATTGAAAAAGTTTGCTTATTAGCTAGCTACCAGTTGAGTTTGTATCCCACAATGCAGTTGGCATACGTTGCTGGGACTGCTACTATCTGTCCAGTGGTCCTGCGGACCAAGGCCGGGTCTATGGAGCTTCTTGGCATAGCAACTAGCCTAGCTGCTAGCTAGCTGCCTATCATGCTAGCAGGGTTTTCTTGAGAGCTTGAACGCAGCCTGGGATGCATTTAGCCATTGTCTAGATCCCTGCTGTTTATTGTTGTTTTCAATCTTCCCTGTGACCTGCCCTGTCTGGAACGGAGAGGAATAACAGAGTAAAATATGTTTCTACCATAACAAAGACCAAAGCCGGTGGGAGTACCGTTGAGGACAGTGGTGTCTCTCTATCACACGTGAAGGACCTTTTTAAACTAATAAATGAATGGACAACCTGACCAGAGAGGTCCAGGACCTGAAGAACAGTTTGCAGTTCTCCCAGAGTCTATCCCAGGAAAGGGGCAGGAAATAGCCCATATTAATACACATTGCATTCTGAAAGTATTCAGACCCCTTGACTTTTTCCACATTTTGTTAAATTACAACCTGGATTAAATGAATAATTTTACTCATCAATCTACACACAATACCCCATAATGACAAAGCAATTTGCAAAAACTTCTAAAAACCTGTATTTACTTTGTCCATTGTGGGGAATTTTGTGTAGATTGATGTGAGTTATATATTTTTTGTATCCATTTCGGAATAAGGCTGTAATGTAACAAAAATGTGGAAATAGTCAAGGGGTCTCAATACTTTCTGAATGCTCTGTATATAATACAATATATAGTACAATGAAAAATACAATACGATAAAATAATGTATGTTGCCTTAAAAATAAGGTTAATGAAATCAATAACTTGCTAACGTCAGATAACATTCATATATTAGCCATTTCTGAGACTCACTTAGTCATTGTGAAAATTTGATGATACAGCTGTAGCAATACAAGGATATAAGATCTATAGAAGAGACAGGAATGCTTATGGGGGAGGTGTTGCTGTACAGTCATGGCCAAAAGTTTTGAGAATGACACAAATTAATTAATTAAATTTCACAAAGTTTGCTGCTTCAGGGTCTTTAGATATTTTTGTCAGATGTTACTATGGAATACTGAAGTATAATTACAAGCATTTCATAAGTGTCAAAGGCTTTTATTGACAATTACATGAAGTTGATGCATAGAGTCAATATTTGCAGTGTTGACCCTTCTTTTTCAAGACCTCTGCAATCTGCCCTGGCATGCTGTCAATTCACTTCTGGGCCACATCCTGACTGATGGCAGCTCATTCTTGCATAATCAATGCTTGGAGTTTGTCAGAATTTGTGGGTTTTTGTTTGTCCACCCGCCTCTTGAGGATTGACCACAAGTTCTGAATGGGATTAAGGTCTGGGGAGTGTCCTGGCCATGGACCCAAAATATCGATGTTTTGTTCCTCGAGCCAATTGGTTATCACTTTTGCCTTATGGCAAGGTGCTCCATCATGCTGGAAAAGGCACTGTTTGTCACCAAACTGTTTCTGGATGGTTGGGAGAAGTTGCTCTCGGAGGATGTGTTGGTACCATTCTTTATTCATGGCTGTGTTCTTAGGCAAAATTGTGAGTGAGCCCACTCCCTTGGCTGAGAAGCAACCTCACACATGAATGGTCTCAGGATGCTTTACTGTTGGCATGACACAGGACTGATGGTAGCGCTCACCTTGTCTTCTCCGGACAAGCTTTTTTCTGGATGCCCCAAACAATCGGAAAGGGGATTCATCAGAGAAAATGACTTTACCCCAGTCCTCAGCTGTCCAATCCCTGTACCTTTTGCAGAATATCAGTCTGTCCCTGATGTTTTTCCTGGAGAGAAGTGGCTTCTTTGCTGCCCTTCTTGACACCAGGCCATCCTCCAAAAGTCTTCGCCTCACTGTGCGTGCAGATGCACTCACACCTGCCTGCTGCCATTCCTGAGCAAGCTCTGTACTGGTGGTGCACCAATCCCGCAGCTGAATCAACTTTAGAAGACGGTCCTGGCGCTTGCTGGACTTTCTTGGGCACCTTGAAGCCTTCTTCAGAACAATTGAACCGCTCTCCTTGAAGTTCTTGATGAGCCGATAAATGGTTGATTTAGGTGCAATCGTACTGGCAGCAATATCCTTGACTGTGAAGCCGTTTTTCTGCGAAGCAATGATGACGGCACGTGTTTCCTTGCAGGTAACCATGGTTGACAGAGGAAGAAAAATGATTCCAAGCACCACCCTCCTTTTGAAGCTTCCAGTCTGTTATTCGAACTCAATCAGCATGACAGAGTGATCTCCAGCCTTTTCCTCGTCAACACTCACACCTGTGTTAACGAAAGAATCACTGACATGATGTCAGCTGGTCCTTTTGTGGCAGGGCTGAAATGCAGTGGAAATGTTTTTTGGGGATTCAGTTCATTTGCATGGCAAAGAGGGACTTTGCAATTAATTGCAATTCATCTGATCACTCTTCATAACATTCTGGAGTATATGCAAATTGCCATCATACAAACTGAGGCAGCAGACTTTGTGAAAATTAATATTTGTGTCATTCTCAAAACTTTTGGCAACGACTATATATACTCAGAGCCATATCCATGTAATGCTTAGAGAAGATCTCATGTCAAGTGTTATTGAAGTGTTGTGGTTGTAGGTTCACTTGGCACATCTAAAGCCTTTTCCTTTGGGGTGTTGCTATAGTCAAATAAAAAGCATGAGCTCGCACACACCCTGAGAAATTATTTAGTGTCGAGGTGGTGACTAACGACAAATAAACTGTAAGCTGAATAAATATATAGTCGCACACTCCATATACACACTCTATATATACACTCTACACTGTATATTCACTCTATATATACACTATATATTCACTCTATATATACACTCTACACTGTATATACTCTCTATATATACACTCTATATATTCACTCTATATATACACTCTATATATACACTCTATATATACACTATATGTATACTCTATATATACACTCTATATATACACTCTATATATACACTCTATATATACACTCTATACTGTATATACACTCTATATATACACTCTATATATATACTCTATATATACACTCTATATATACACTCTATATATTCACTCTATATATACACTCTATATATTCACTCTATATATACACTCTATATATACACTCTATATATACACTCTATACTGTATATACACTCTATATATACACTCTATATATACACTCTATACTGTATATACTCTCTATATATACACTCTATATATACACTCTATATATACACTCTATACTGTATATAAACTCTATATATACACTCTATATATACACTTTATATATACTCTCTATATATACACTCTATATATACACTCTATATATACACTCTATATATACACTCTATATATACACTTTATTTATACTCTCTATATATACACTCTATATATACACTCTATATATACACTCTATATATACACTCTATATATACACTCTATATATACTCTCTATATATACACTCTATATATACACTCTATATATACACTCTATACTGTATATAAACTCTATATATACACTCTATATATACACTTTATATATACTCTCTATATATACTCTCTATATATACACTCTATATATACACTCTATATATACACTCTATATATACACTCTATATATACTCTCTATATATACACTCTATATATACACTCTATATATACACTCTATACTGTATATACACTCTATATATACTCTCTATATATACACTCTATACTGTATATACACTCTATATATACACTCTATATATACACTTTATATATACTCTCTATATATACTCTCTATATATACACTCTATACTGTATATACACTCTATATATACACTCTATACTGTATATACACTCTATATATACACTCTATATATACACTTTATATATACTCTCTATATATACACTCTATACTGTATATACACTCTATATATACACTCTATATATACACTCTATATATACACTCTATATATACTCTCTATACTGTATATACACTCTATATATACACTCTATATATACACTCTATACTGTATATACACTCTATATATACACTCTATATATACACTCTATACTGTATATACACTCTATATATACACTCTATATATACACTCTATACTGTATATACACTCTATATATACACTCTATATATACACTCTATACTGTATATACACTCTATATATACACTCTATATATACAGTCCATATATACACTCTATATATATACTCTATATATACACTCCCAGTAATTAATTGGATAAAACACCAACGTTTGGGCATCAATGTGCCTTCTTCAGGGGAATGTCGGTGTGTTAAATTACTGGGAGTTGATATATAGAGTACAACTCTTTATTTATCTCTATAGCTTTGGGGTGTTGCTATAGGCCACCAAGTGCTAAGAGTCAGTATCTAAATAATGTGTGTGAAATGCTTGATAGTGTATATGATGTAAACAGAGAGGTCTACTTTCTTGGGGACCTGAATATTGACTGGTTTTCATCAAGCTGTCTGCTCAAGAGGAAGCTTCTTACTGTAACCAGTTCCTGTAATCTGGTTCAGGTTATTAATCAACCTACCAGGGTGTTTACAAACACTACAGGAACAAGATCATCCACATGTATTGATCACGTTTTTACTAATACTGTATAACTTTGTTCTAAAGCTGTATCTGTACCCATTGGATGCAGTGATCACAATATAGTGGCTATATCCAGGAAAGCCAAAGTTCCAACAGCTGGGCCTAAAATAGTGTATAAGAGATCATACAAAATATTTAGCTGTGACTCTGATGTGGATGATGTTAAAAATATTTGTTGGTCTGATGTGATTAATGAGGAGTATCCAGACGCTGCTCTTAATGAATTTATGAAATTGCTTCTTCCAATTGTTGATAAACATTCACCTGTTAAGAAACTGACTGTTAGAACTGTTAAGGCTCCATGGATTGATGAGGAATTGAAAAACAGAGATACCTAC
>NW_021823294.1:0-30000 GCF_901001165.1 Salmo trutta | reverse complement strand
TTTTTACACCCAGCCTGGCTCTTCAGGCTGCTACGCCTCCGCTGGATCATCGGGTTCCCACGCCTCAGCGGGATCGACAGGCCTTCATGCCTCAGCCGGCTCGCCAGGCTCTCACGCCTCTCCCAGTTTGTCAGGGTTTCACGCCCAGCCTGCTTGTCCAGCACCCGTGCCTCGGACGGCCCGTCAGGCTCGCCCAGGTGGGACTCTGGGTGGTGCCCCGGGGGGGGGTACTGTCATGCCTGCTCCCACTCTTCCCCCCCAGCGCTCGAGGGCGCCAGTCTCCCCAGCACTACGCACTCCTGCCACCATCATTACGCACACCTGCCTTCCCTCGTAACGCGCATCAGCAATTATTGGACTCACCTGGACTCAATCACCTCTGTCATTACTTCCCCTATATCTGTCTGTTCCCCCGCTCTGACCCCGCTTCAGCATTGATTGTCATATGTCCTTGTATACCCGTATGCTGACTCTGTTCCTGTCTTGTTCCATGTCTGTTCCGATTAAATGTTTGACTCCCCGTACCTGCTTCTCTACTCAAGCGTCGGTCCTTACACTTCCATTAAAGGACACCGTCCGTTGTCCTTCCCTATATGCGTGCTGAAAGTCTGTTGTTTGTTTATTTAGAGCGAAATAGCATTTTATCTGATCAGTGGGTCTTACTTCATATCTGGTTATTATTGTTATTTTTCCTCTTGCCATTATTATTTTTTTAAATCTCCCGTTCATTTTATATCCTGAGATTTTTGACTATTTTCAAAATATTTCTAGCGAAGGGGGCATTGAGATTTCAATATTGGTCGGGTATATCAAGATATCATCTGCGAATAAGTTTTGTTTATATTCATGTTTACCGATACTGACACCTGCTACGTTTTGGTCCTGTCTAATTCTTGTTGCAAGCAGTTCAATTGCCAGTGCAAACAGGAGGGGGAGAGAGGACATCCTTGTCTTGTTCCCCTTTCTAAAGTAATTTCATGCAATAATGTATTATTTGGGTATACGTTAGCTTAAATGAGCTGGTTGCCTCTTTATGTACTCTAAATGTAGCTAATATCATTCTCACTCGTTTATTCCAGTATTATTACCGATGACTAATATTAAAATATTTCAGTAATGCAAAAAAGCTAAATATTAGTTATCAATTCACATCAATGATAATCAAATATAGATAGAATTGATAGATATGAATATATAGACATTTTACAATTTTTGTACTGTCTTGGGGGCACCTGGTGTACCCGGTACCTGTCAAACATGAGCATATCACAACCTGTCAAACATGAGCCTATCACAACCTATCAAACATGAGCCTATCACAACTTGTCAAATATGAGCCTATCACAATAATTCAAATAAAAGGTCCAGGAAACTGTTGGATATTACATCACTGAATCATTACACCACTGAATCATGACTCCACTGAATCATTACACCACTATGAATCATTACACCAATGAATCATTACACCACTATGAATCATTACACCACTATGAATCATTACACCACTATGAATCATTACACCACTGAATCATTACACCACTGAATCATTACACCACTATGAATCATTACACCACTATGAATCATTACACCACTATGAATCATTACACCACTATGAATCATTACACCACTGAATCATTACACCACTGAATCATTACACCACTATGAATCATTACACCACTATGAATCATTACACCACTGAATCATTACACCACTGAATCATTACACCACTATGAATCATTACACCACTATGAATCATTACATCACTGAATCATGACACAAATATGAATCATGACTCCACTATGAATCATTACACCACTATGAATCATTACACCACTGAATCATTACACCACTGAATCATGACTCCACTATGAATCATTACACCACTATGAATCATTACACCACTGAATCATTACACCACTGAATCATGACACAAATATGAATCATGACTCCACTATGAATCATTACACCACTATGAATCATTACACCACTATGAATCATTACATCACTGAATCATGACACAAATATGAATCATGACTCCACTATGAATCATTACACCACTATGCATCATTACACCACTATGAATCATGACACCACTATGAATCATTACACCACTGAATCATGACACAAATATGAATCATTACACCACTATGAATCATTACACCACTATGAATCATTACACCACTACGAATCATTACACCACTATGAATCATTACACCACTACGAATCCTTACACCACTACGAATCATTAAACCACTACGAATCATTACACCACTATGAATCATTACCGCATGTCAGAAGCATGAAAAATAAGCCAAATGGACTTGAAAACGGGTGGTATAGCATATGCTCCAAAATGGGATGTGGTTTGACAAGAACACTGACATTTTGACAAGGCAGAGATGAGTGTCTGAAACCGAGATGCGCGAGAACAGCTGCATTAATTCCGAGAACAGCTGCATTAATTCCGAGAACAGCTGCATTAATTCTGCCCTGAAAACAATCAACAAATGTCATGACGCTTGGTGGTGTCTTGTCTCTTTCCATTTCACCACTGTTTTAGAGGCTGTTGCAAGTGGATGAACATGGGCTGGAAGCCTAGTGAAGGATCCCTTTGAAATGTTTGTTTGACAATCAGATGAAAACAGTGTGTTTATGCCACAATAAAAGGTAACACATTTTAAAAGTTCAATGACAAATGACTAGGCCCACAGAGATGCTATTGAGGGATTGTAAATATAATTACATAACTATGCCACAGGGCCGGCCGCCCGTTAGGCAGGATTAGGCAGTCACCTAGAGCTGAAGTTTGACCAGGGAGAAATCTTGTCCACGCCCAGCGCGCCTCCCCAGGGTACTGCTGGAGAGACGCAGCTTGTCCACGCCCGGCGCACCTCCCCAGGGTACTGCTGGAGAGACGCAGCTTGTCCACGCCCAGCGCGCCTCCCCAGGGTAGTGCTGGAGAGACGCAGCTTGTCCACGCCCGGCGCGCCTCCCCAGGGTACTGCTGGAGAGACGCAGCTTGTCCACGCCCGGCGCGCCTCCCCAGGGTACTAGTGGATAGACGCAGCTTGTCCACGCCCAGCGCATCTCCCCAGGGTGCTGCTGGAGAGACGCAGCTTGTCCACGACCAGCTCGCCTCCCCAGGGTGCTACTGGAGAGACGCAGCTTGTCCACGCCCAGCTCGCCTCCCCAGGGTGCTGCTGAGAGACGCAGCTTGTCCACGCCCAGCGCATCTCCCCAGGGTGCTACTGGAGAGACGCAGCTTGTCCACGCACAGCCCGCCTCCCCAGGGTACTGCTGGATAGACGCAGCTTGTCCACGCCCAGCGCATCTCCCCAGGGTGCTACTGGAGAGACGCAGCTTGTCCACGCCCAGCTCGCCTCCCTAGGGTGCTGCTGGAGAGACGCAGCTCGCCTCCCCAGGGTACTGCTGGATAGACGCAGCTTGTCCACGCCCGGCGCGCCTCCCCAGGGTACTGCTGGAGAGACGCAGCTAGTCAAACGCCCAGCCCGCCTCCCCAGGGTACTGCTGGATAGACGCAGCACTGCGGCGCTCCACAAATGCAGCATGAAATTAATTTAACAGACGTTATGTAGCCTACGGTAGCCGATAAACTGGAGACCAAATGTATTACAATGTCATGAGACAGATTTTTAATGAGAGAGAGTGCAAAAAGAGAAAATCAACTATAAAGGCAAAGCTGGTAGACATCATCTTTGGAGCAAATGCGGTGTAATCACACAGATGTGGACAGCAAACGGTGCTGAAAGTAATTCATTTCAACAATTGTCTTCTTTTTAATTTGCCTTCACTACAACAAGAGGGTATTGTTGGAGCCTATTTCTTCCAATTAAAAACAAAAAATGAGAATTTTGACAGAAACAAATCATTCTATCCATAGATTTATCAGTATAGTCAAATCCTCCAATACCGTCACCATTCACTCCTTAAATACCTCCGTGTCTAGGAAGAGCTTGGTGGATTTGAATAACACCAGGGCTCAAATTGAGTGAGGGTATGCCATACCCTTTGTTAAAAAAAGGGGCAAAAAGGATACCCATTGTTAACTTTACATTTTGAAATAAATATATAAAAATTATCCAGATAATATGAAGCATTCTATAACAATCTTTAAAATCTTTAAAATGCCCATAAAAGATGTGTCTGATGCATATGAGGATATATTGATTCCCTTCCGTGACCTGCTGAAGCTGAGCTGCGGCCTTCCAGGAGACAAAAATTTGACTCTGCTATTCTGTCCCTATTAATTACGTCGGTCGAGTCTCTCCTCTGGGTGCAAAGGGTCACTTTAGAAAGTGCCATGCTTAGTAAGGATGTGTAATATTTATTCAAACAGCAACCATTTGGTTGCAGACAAGACACCGTGGTTTGACATTAGAGAATGGTAGAAGGTCTATTTCTCTGTCTAACCTGGCTACTTTTATTATTCACTTTTCTCTTGTCGATTTCTTTTCGGAGCAACATTTTTCTCTTGATTGTAAAGCATGTTTTTCCACAATCAACGCACAAATAAATATTACAAACGAATTTAACAGAGACATTTGGTGATTTTATCAGTGTAATTCAGGTTGAAAATATTAGGATATGGTATAGACATTAACCTCCCTATTAAACGGATTATATAACCTACTAAGCAGGTGTGTTAAACATGCTGTTTCATTTGTAGCATAGGCATATGAATGGGCTGCTATTGTTTTCTTTTCTGCCGACTAGTAGCTGAGGAAAGACTTGGCCCGAGGCCAGACCTATTGCAGATCCCTGCTGTACATGCACTGTTCTAGTTTAGCGAGGAAGGGAGGGGTGTTGCAAATTTTGTGTCTCGCCTGGGGCGCCAGAACTTCCAGAATGTACATTTTTTTGGGTGCACATGCTTGCACACATAGGAGGTCCCATTCCGGGGACAAATGTACTTTCACCCCTGGATATAGACAATCTTTAATAATGTAGAGGTAGATATATAGAGATATAGACAATAACCTATTTACTAATGTAGAGGTATAGATATAGAGATATAGACAATAACCTCTTTAATAATATAGAGGTATATATATATATATAGACAATGACCTCTTTTATAATACAGAGGTATTAGATATAGAGATATAGACACTAAGTTCAGTTATTTAACCAGAAAAAGACCTGTCAAGAGGTCAGTACGGTGTACGGTTAGAAACCTTGACGTTAGAAACCTTTTTTGGAGGGGGACGTGTCAAGAGGACAGCAGGAAGTGGACAGCAGGAAGTAGTCAGTGTGTACACAAGAACACAAGAACACAACACTTCAATACAAAACATTAAAAACAATCACAATGTTCAATTATATTGTCTTCTATCAAAGTTTTAAACTCAGAGACACCCTCTCCTCAGGTTTGAAAGTATTTTGTAGTTTGTTCCAAGACCAAGGAGCGTTGTAGGAGAAGGATTGTTTCTCCATTTCAGTCCTTGCCCTAGGAACTGTGAATGACAGCACTGACAGAGCGGAGGCTGGAGGATTGTGATGTTGTTTGTGAGAAGGAAAGATACATTATGTACGGAGGAGTCCAAGCACTGCCTCATACACACATATGTACCAGTGTGTTCTGGATGGAAGGAGGGCCGCTTCACCGTGTTGTATAGTTCACAGTGAGGGGTGAATGGTCTTGCATTAGTTATGACCCCAAGCGCTCTGTGATTCACCAGGTCCAGCACCTTAAGGTTAAGGCTACTGGCAGAGGCATGGAAATAATGGCACCATGATCTGACACAGATCAGAAATAATGGCACCATGATCCAACACAGATCAGAAATAATGGCACCACGATCCGACACAAATTAAAAACCCAATTTCAAATTCAGTTTGAAAACGGTCTGCATTCTACAAAGGTCGGGGCCATAATAACATAGATATGGAGATATAGATACTGATCTAGGTAATATAGACACTGACCCCGTCCGCTGCGGCCTACGAAGCGCAGGTCGTTGAAGCGAGCCACCTGGTTCTTCAGCACCCCAGATGCGTTCCGCAGCTCCGCCGAGTAGTTCTCATCGTTCCCTGCCATCACCGTGACGACCGTCCCATCAGTCACCTCTCCCAATGCCACAACCTGGGAAGGATGAGGATGATGAGGATGATGAGAAGGAGAAGGAGAGTAAGAAAAGATTGATGAAGAGAGTGAAAGAGGAGGAGGAGGACGGACTCAAATCAACTTCAGACCTAATTTAGTGAAATTCCTTGCAGGTTTTCCGGTAGAGTTCAACCCTATTCAAACCACCTCAGCCATTTACAATTTACAATTTACAATTTAGTCATTTAGCAGACGCTCTTATCCAGAGCGACTTACAGTAGAGTGCATACATTTTTATTACATTAAATTTGATCATTCCTGACACTATTAAATGGTGTGGTGAACCATAGATACAGCACTGTTTCAGAGCAGCACCCAGTTATACAGCAACCAGTTATAGATACAGCGCTGTTTCAGAGCAGCACCCAGTTATACAGCACCCAGTTATAGATACAGCACTGTTTCAGAGCAGCACCCAGTTATAGATACAGCACTGTTTCAGAGCAGCACCCAGTTATAGATACAGCACTGTTTCAGAGCAGCACCCAGTTATACAGCACCCAGTTATAGATAAAGCGCTGTTTCAGAGCAGCACCCAGTTATAGATACAGCACTGTTTCAGAGCAGCACCCAGTTATAGATACAGCACTGTTTTAGAGCAGCAACCAGTTATAGATACAGCACTGTTTTAGAGCAGCACCCAGTTATAGATACAGCACCCAGTTATAGATACAGCGCTGTTTCAGAGCAGCACCTAGTTATAGATACAGCACTGTTTCAGAGCAGCACCCAGTTATACAGCACCCAGTTATAGATACAGCACTGTTTCAGAGCAGCACCCAGTTATAGATACAGCGCTGTTTCAGAGCAGCACCCAGTTATAGATACAGCACTGTTTCAGAGCAGGACCCAGTTATAGATACAGCACTGTTTCAGAGCAGCACCCAGTTATAGATACAGCACCCAGTTATAGATACAGCACTGTTTCAGAGCAGCACCCAGTTATAGATACAGCACCCAGTTATAGATACAGCACTGTTTCAGAGCAGCACCCAGTTATAGATACAGCACTGTTTCAGAGCAGCACCCAGTTATACAGCACCCAGTTATAGATACAGCACTGTTTCAGAGCAGCACCCAGTTATAGATACAGCACTCTTTCAGAGCAGCACCCAGTTATACAGCACCCAGTTATAGATACAGCGCTGTTTCAGAGCAGCACCCAGTTATACAGCACACAGTTATAGATACAGCACTGTTTCAGAGCAGCACCCAGTTATAGATACAGCACTGTTTCAGAGCAGCACCCAGTTATAGATACAGCACTGTTTCAGAGCAGCACCCAGTTATAGATACAGCACTGTTTCAGAGCAGCACCCAGTTATAGATACAGCGTTGTTTCAGAGCAGCACCCAGTTATAGATACAGCACTGTTTCTGAGCAGCACCCAGTTATAGATACAGCACTGTTTCAGAGCAGCACCCAGTTATAAATACAGCACTGTTTCAGAGCAGCACCCAGTTATACAGCACCCAGTTATAGATACATCACTGTTTCAGAGCAGCACCCAGTTATAGATACAGCACTGTATCAGAGCAGCACCCAGTTATAGATACAGCACTGTTTCAGAGCAGCACCCAGTTATAGATACAGCGCTGTATCAGAGCAGCACCCAGTTATACAGCACCCAGTTATAGATACAGCACTGTATCAGAGCAGCACTCAGTTATACAGCACCCAGTTATAGATACAGCACTGTTTCAGAGCAGCACCCAGTTATAGATACAGCACTGTATCAGAGCAGCACCCAGTTATAAATACAGCACTGTTTCAGAGCAGCACCCTGTTATACAGCACCCAGTTATAGATACAGCACTGTTTCAGAGCAGCACCCAGTTATACAGCACCCAGTTATAGATACAGCACTGTTTCAGAGCAGCACCCAGTTATAAATACAGCACTGTATCAGAGCAGCAACCAGTTATAGATACTGCACTGTATCAGAGCAGCACCCAGTTATAGATACAGCACTGTTTCAGAGCAGCACCCAGTTATAGATACAGCGCTGTATCAGAGCAGCACCCAGTTATACAGCACCCAGTTATAGATACAGCACTGTATCAGAGCAGCACCCAGTTATACAGCACCCAGTTATAGATACAGCACTGTTTCAGAGCAGCACCCAGTTATAGATACAGCACTGTATCAGAGCAGCACCCAGTTATAAATACAGCACTGTTTCAGAGCAGCACCCAGTTATACAGCACCCAGTTATAGATACAGCACTGTTTCAGAGCAGCACCCAGTTATACAGCACCCAGTTATAGATACAGCACTGTTTCAGAGCAGCACCCAGTTATACAGCACCCAGTTATAGATACAGCACTGTATCAGAGCAGCACCCAGCTAAAATGGAATTCAAACTAAAATAACTTTTTTTCTCAACGCCGTTTCAGAGCATTTCCTATCATTCTGTATGTAAATCTAAGACACTGAATTCAGTGTGATGTGTTACATTACATACATATGGTAGTTATTGAACATTTATTTAATTAAGTCAGTTAAGAACAAATTCTTATTTTCAATGATGGCCTACCGGGGAACAGTGGGTTAACTGCCTTGTTCAGGGGCAAAGTGACAGATTTTGTACCTTGTCAGCTCGGGGATTCGATCTTGCAACCTTTCGGTGACTAGTCCAACGCGCTAACCACTAGGCTGCCCTGCCGGTATGTGTGGATGTCCATCATCCATTTCGTATGATTAAAAATGACAAATTGTTGTGGCTAACGCTAGCTAGGTGGCTAGGTGGATAAAGTTAACGTTAGCTAACTGGCTAACTGTAGCTCTAGGGGTTAGGGTTAAGGTTAGGGTTAAGATTAGTACTTAGCTAAAAGGGTTAAGGTTAGGGTTAAGATTAGTACTTAGCTAAAAGGGTTAAGGTTAGGGTTAAGATTAGTATTTAGCTGAAAGGGTTGAGGTTAGGGTTAAGATTAGTACTTAGCTAAAAGGGTTAAGGTTAGGGTTAAGATTAGTACTTAGCTAAAAGGGTTAAGGTTAGGGGAAGGGTTAGCTAATATGCTAAGTAGTTTAAAAGTAGCTAAAAAGTAGTAAGAAGTTGCAAAGTTGATAAAATTGTAAAGTTGTCAATATTGAGATTTGGACAGTCAACCTTTGGGTTGCAAGACATTGGGCAGCGTTCACTACACTACAAACCCTAATAAACTAACAGGGCTGCGTTCACTACACTACAAACCCTAATAAACTAACAGGGCTGCGTTCACTACACTACAAACCCTAATAAACTAACAGGGCTGCGTTCACTACACTACAAACCCTAATAAACTAACAGGGCTGCGTTCACTACACTACAAACCCTAATAAACTAACAGGGCTGCGTTCACTACACTACAAACCCTAATAAACTAACAGGGCTGCGTTCACTATACTACAAACCCTAATAAACTAACAGGGCTGCGTTCACTATACTACAAACCCTAATAAACTAACAGGGCTGCGTTCACTACACTACAAACCCTAATAAACTAACAGGGCTGCGTTCGCTACACTACAAACCCTAATAAACTAACAGGGCTGCGTTCACTACACTACAAACCCTAATAAACTAACAGGGCTGCGTTCGCTACACTACAAACCCTAATAAACTAACAGGGCTGCGTTCGCTACACTACAAACCCTAATAAACTAACAGGGCTGCGTTCACTATACTACAAACCCTAATAAACTAACAGGGCTGCGTTCACTATACTACAAACCCTAATAAACTAACAGGGCTGCGTTCACTACACTACAAACCCTAATAAACTAACAGTGCTGCGTTCACTATACTACAAACCCTAATAAACTAACAGTGCTGCGTTCACTATACTACAAACCCTAATAAACTAACAGGGCTGCGTTCACTATACTACAAACCCTAATAAACTAACAGGGCTGCGTTCGCTACACTACAAACCCTAATAAACTAACAGGGCTGCGTTCACTATACTACAAACCCTAATAAACTAACAGGGCTGCGTTCACTACACTACAAACCCTAATAAACTAACAGGGCTGCGTTCACTACACTACAAACCCTAATAAACTAACAGGGCTGCGTTCACTATACTACAAACCCTAATAAACTAACAAGGCTGCGTTCACTATACTACAAACCCTAATAAACTAACAGGGCTGCGTTCACTACACTACAAACCCTAATAAACTAACAGGGCTGCGTTCACTACACTACAAACCCTAATAAACTAACAGGGCTGCGTTCACTATACTACAAACCCTAATAAACTAACAGGGCTGCGTTCACTACACTACAAACCCTAATAAACTAACAGGGCTGCGTTCACTATACTACAAACCCTAATAAACAAACAGGGCTGCGTTCACTACACTACAAACCCTAAAACTAACAGGGCTGCGTTCACTATACTACAAACCCTAATAAACTAACAGGGCTGCGTTCACTATACTACAAACCCTAATAAACTAACAGGGCTGCGTTCACTATACTACAAACCCTAAAACTAACAGGGCTGCGTTCACTATACTACAAACCCTAATAAACTAACAGGGCTGCGTTCACAACACTACAAACCCTCATAAACTAACAGGGCTGCGTTCACTACACTACAAACCCTAATAAACTAACAGGGCTGCGTTCACTACACTACAAACCCTAATAAACTAACAGGGCTGCGTTCACTATACTACAAACCCTAATAAACTAACAGGGCTGCGTTCACTACACTACAAACCCTAATAAACTAACAGGGCTGCGTTCACTATACTACAAACCCTAAAACTAACAGGGCTGCGTTCACTATACTACAAACCCTAATAAACTAACAGGGCTGCGTTCACTACACTACAAACCCTAATAAACTAACAGGGCTGCGTTCACAACACTACAAACCCTAATAAACTAACAGGGCTGCGTTCACAACACTACAAACCCTAATAAACTAACAGGGCTGCGTTCACTACACTACAAACCCTAATAAACTAACAGGGCTGCGTTCACTACACTACAAACCCTAATAAACTAACAGGGCTGCGTTCACTACACTACAAACCCTAATAAACTAACAGGGCTGCGTTCACTACACTACAAACCCTAATAAACTAACAGGGCTGCGTTCACTACACTACAAACCCTAATAAACTAACAGGGCTGCGTTCACTATACTACAAACCCTAATAAACTAACAGGGCTGCGTTCACTATACTACAAACCCTAATAAACTAACAGGGCTGCGTTCACTACACTACAAACCCTAATAAACTAACAGGGCTGCGTTCACTACACTACAAACCCTAATAAACTAACAGGGCTGCGTTCACTATACTACAAACCCTAATAAACTAACAGGGCTGCGTTCACTATACTACAAACCCTAATAAACTAACAGGGCTGCGTTCACTACACTACAAACCCTAATAAACTATCAGGGCTGCGTTCACTACACTACAAACCCTAATAAACTAACAGGGCTGCGTTCACTACACTACAAACCCTAATAAACTAACAGGGCTGCGTTCACAACACTACAAACCCTCATAAACTAACAGGGCTGCGTTCACTACACTACAAACCCTAATAAACTAACAGGGCTGCGTTCACTACACTACAAACCCTAATAAACTAACAGGGCTGCGTTCACAACACTACAAACCCTCATAAACTAACAGGGCTGCGTTCACTACACTACAAACCCTAATAAACTAACAGGGCTGCGTTCACTATACTACAAACCCTAATAAACTAACAGGGCTGCGTTCACTACACTACAAACCCTAATAAACTAACAGGGCTGCGTTCACTACACTACAAACCCTAATAAACTAACAGGGCTGCGTTCACTACACTACAAACACTAATAAACTAACAGGGCTGCGTTCACTACACTACAAACCCTAATAAACTAACAGGGCTGCGTTCACTACACTACAAACCCTAATAAACTAACAGGGCTGCGTTCACTACACTACAAACCCTAAAACTAACAGGGCTGCGTTCACTACACTACAAACCCTAATAAACTAACAGGGCTGCGTTCACTATACTACAAACCCTAATAAACTAACAGGGCTGCGTTCACTACACTACAAACCCTAATAAACTAACAGGGCTGCGTTCACTACACTACAAACCCTAATAAACTAACAGGGCTGCGTTCACTATACTACAAACCCTAATAAACTAACAGGGCTGCGTTCACTACACTACAAACCCTAATAAACTAACAGGGCTGCGTTCACTATACTACAAACCCTAATAAACTAACAGGGCTGCGTTCACTATACTACAAACCCTAATAAACTAACAGGGCTGCGTTCGCTACACTACAAACCCTAATAAACTAACAGGGCTGCGTTCACTACACTACAAACCCTAATAAACTAACAGGGCTGCGTTCACTACACTACAAACCCTAATAAACTAACAGGGCTGCGTTCACTACACTACAAACCCTAATAAACTAACAGGGCTGCGTTCACTACACTACAAACCCTAATAAACTAACAGGGCTGCGTTCACTACACTACAAACCCTAATAAACTAACAGGGCTGCGTTCACTATACTACAAACCCTAATAAACTAACAGGGCTGCGTTCACTATACTACAAACCCTAATAAACTAACAGGGCTGCGTTCACTATACTACAAACCCTAATAAACTAACAGGGCTGCGTTCACTACACTACAAACCCTAATAAACTAACAGGGCTGCGTTCACTACACTACAAACCCTAATAAACTATCAGGGCTGCGTTCACTACACTACAAACCCTAATAAACTAACAGGGCTGCGTTCACTACACTACAAACCCTAATAAACTAACAGGGCTGCGTTCACAACACTACAAACCCTCATAAACTAACAGGGCTGCGTTCACTACACTACAAACCCTAATAAACTAACAGGGCTGCGTTCACTACACTACAAACCCTAATAAACTAACAGGGCTGCGTTCACAACACTACAAACCCTCATAAACTAACAGGGCTGCGTTCACTACACTACAAACCCTAATAAACTAACAGGGCTGCGTTCACTACACTACAAACCCTAATAAACTAACAGGGCTGCGTTCACTACACTACAAACCCTAATAAACTAACAGGGCTGCGTTCACTATACTACAAACCCTAATAAACTAACAAGGCTGCGTTCGCTACACTACAAACCCTAATAAACTAACAGGGCTGCGTTCACTACACTACAAACCCTAATAAACTAACAGGGCTGCGTTCACTACACTACAAACCCTAATAAACTAACAGGGCTGCGTTCACTATACTACAAACCCTAATAAACTAACAAGGCTGCGTTCACTATACTACAAACCCTAATAAACTAACAGGGCTGCGTTCACTATACTACAAACCCTAAAACTAACAGGGCTGCGTTCACTACACTACAAACCCTAATAAACTAACAGGGCTGCGTTCACTATACTACAAACACTAATAAACTATCAGGGCTGCGTTCACTACACTACAAACCCTAAAACTAACAGGGCTGCGTTCACTATACTACAAACCCTAATAAACTAACAGGGCTGCGTTCACTATACTACAAACCCTAATAAACTAACAGGGCTGCGTTCACTACACTACAAACCCTAATAAACTAACAGGGCTGCGTTCACTACACTACAAACCCTAATAAACTAACAGGGCTGCGTTCACTATACTACAAACCCTAATAAACTAACAGGGCTGCGTTCACTACACTACAAACCCTAATAAACTAACAGGGCTGCGTTCACTATACTACAAACCCTAATAAACTAACAGGGCTGCGTTCACTACACTACAAACCCTAATAAACTAACAGGGCTGCGTTCACTACACTACAAACCCTAATAAACTAACAGGGCTGCGTTCACTATACTACAAACACTAATAAACTATCAGGGCTGCGTTCACTACACTACAAACCCTAATAAACTAACAGGGCTGCGTTCACTATACTACAAACCCTAATAAACTAACAGGGCTGCGTTCACTACACTACAAACCCTAATAAACTAACAGGGCTGCGTTCACTATACTACAAACCCTAAAACTAACAGGGCTGCGTTCACTATACTACAAACCCTAATAAACTAACAGGGCTGCGTTCACTATACTACAAACCCTAATAAACTAACAGGGCTGCGTTCACAACACTACAAACCCTAATAAACTAACAGGGCTGCGTTCACTACACTACAAACCCTAATAAACTAACAGGGCTGCGTTCACTATACTACAAACCCTAATAAACTATCAGGGCTGCGTTCACTACACTACAAACCCTAAGAAACTAACAGGGCTGCGTTCACTACACTACAAACCCTAATAAACTAACAGGGCTGCGTTCACTACACTACAAACCCTAATAAACTATCAGGGCTGCGTTCACTACACTACAAACCCTAAGAAACTAACAGGGCTGCGTTCACTATACTACAAACCCTAATAAACTAACAGGGCTGCGTTCGCTACACTACAAATCCTAATAAACTAACAGGGCTGCGTTCACTACACTACAAACCCTAATAAACTAACAGGGCTGCGTTCACTACACTACAAACCCTAATAAACTAACAGGGCTGCGTTCACTACACTACAAACCCTAATAAACTAACAGGGCTGCGTTCACTATACTACAAACCCTAATAAACTAACAGGGCTGCGTTCACTACACTACAAACCCTAAAACTAACAGGGCTGCGTTCACTACACTACAAACCCTAATAAACTAACAGGGCTGCGTTCACTACACTACAAACCCTAATAAACGAACAGGGCTGCGTTCGCTACACTACAAACCCTAATAAACTAACAGGGCTGCGTTCACTACACTACAAACCCTAATAAACTAACAGGGCTGCGTTCACTATACTACAAACCCTAATAAACTAACAGGGCTGCGTTCACTACACTACAAACCCTAATAAACTAACAGGGCTGCGTTCACTACACTACAAACCCTAATAAACTAACAGGGCTGCGTTCACTACACTACAAACCCTAATAAACTAACAGGGCTGCGTTCACTACACTACAAACCCTAATAAACTAACAGGGCTGCGTTCACTACACTACAAACCCTAATAAACTAACAGGGCTGCGTTCACTACACTACAAACCCTAATAACGAACAGGGCTGCGTTCACTACACTACAAACCCTAAAACTAACAGGGCTGCGTTCACTATACTACAAACCCTAATAAACTAACAGGGCTGCGTTCACTACACTACAAACCCTAATAAACTAACAGGGCTGCGTTCACTACACTACAAACCCTAATAAACTAACAGGGCTGCGTTCACTACACTACAAACCCTAATAAACTAACAGGGCTGCGTTCACTATACTACAAACCCTAATAAACTAACAGGGCTGCGTTCACTATACTACAAACCCTAAAACTAACAGGGCTGCGTTCACTATACTACAAACCCTAATAAACTAACAGGGCTGCGTTCACTACACTACAAACCCTAATAAACTAACAGGGCTGCGTTCACTACACTACAAACCCTAATAAACTAACAGGGCTGCGTTCACTATACTACAAACCCTAATAAACTAACAGGGCTGCGTTCACTACACTACAAACCCTAATAAACTAACAGGGCTGCGTTCACTACACTACAAACCCTAATAAACTAACAGGGCTGCGTTCACTACACTACAAACCCTAATAAACTAACAGGGCTGCGTTCACAACACTACAAACCCTAATAAACTAACAGGGCTGCGTTCACTACACTACAAACCCTAATAAACTAACAGGGCTGCGTTCACTACACTACAAACCCTAATAAACTAACAGGGCTGCGTTCACTACACTACAAACCCTAATAAACTAACAGGGCTGCGTTCACTATACTACAAACCCTAATAAACTAACAGGGCTGCGTTCACTATACTACAAACCCTAATAAACTAACAGGGCTGCGTTCGCTACACTACAAACCCTAATAAACTAACAGGGCTGCGTTCACTATACTACAAACCCTAATAAACTAACAGGGCTGCGTTCACTACACTACAAACCCTAATAAACTAACAAGGCTGCGTTCACTATACTACAAACCCTAATAAACTAACAGGGCTGCGTTCACTATACTACAAACCCTAATAAACTAACAGGGCTGCGTTCACTATACTACAAACCCTAAAACTAACAGGGCTGCGTTCACTATACTACAAACACTAATAAACTATCAGGGCTGCGTTCACTACACTACAAACCCTAAAACTAACAGGGCTGCGTTCACTATACTACAAACCCTAATAAACTAACAGGGCTGCGTTCACTACACTACAAACCCTAATAAACTAACAGGGCTGCGTTCACTATACTACAAACCCTAATAAACTAACAGGGCTGCGTTCACTACACTACAAACCCTAATAAACTAACAAGGCTGCGTTCACTACACTACAAACCCTAATAAACTAACAGGGCTGCGTTCACTACACTACAAACCCTAATAAACTAACAGGGCTGCGTTCACTATACTACAAACCCTAATAAACTAACAGGGCTGCGTTCACTACACTACAAACCCTAATAAACTAACAGGGCTGCGTTCACTACACTACAAACCCTAATAAACTAACAGGGCTGCGTTCACTACACTACAAACCCTAATAAACTAACAGGGCTGCGTTCACTACACTACAAACCCTAATAAACTAACAGGGCTGCGTTCACTATACTACAAACCCTAATAAACTAACAGGGCTGCGTTCACTACACTACAAACCCTAATAAACTAACAGGGCTGCGTTCACTACACTACAAACCCTAATAAACGAACAGGGCTGCGTTCACTACACTACAAACCCTAAAACTAACAGGGCTGCGTTCACTATACTACAAACCCTAATAAACTAACAGGGCTGCGTTCACTACACTACAAACCCTAATAAACTAACAGGGCTGCGTTCACTACACTACAAACCCTAATAAACGAACAGGGCTGCGTTCACTATACTACAAACCCTAATAAACTAACAGGGCTGCGTTCACTATACTACAAACCCTAATAAACTAACAGGGCTGCGTTCACTATACTACAAACCCTAATAAACTAACAGGGCTGCGTTCACTACACTACAAACCCTAATAAACTAACAGGGCTGCGTTCACTATACTACAAACCCTAATAAACTAACAGGGCTGCGTTCACTATACTACAAACCCTAATAAACTAACAGGGCTGCGTTCACTACACTACAAACCCTAATAAACTAACAGGGCTGCGTTCACTATTCTACAATGTATGGTAATGTTATTAAAATGTGTAACCGCCTTAATTTTGCTGGACCCTAGGAAGAGTAGCTGATGCCTTGGCAGGAACTAATGGGGATCCATAATAAACCCCAGGAAGAGTAGCTGCTGCCTTGACAGGAACTAATGGGGATCCATAATAAACCCCAGGAAGAGTAGCTGCTGCCTTGGCAGGAACTAATGGGGATCCATAATAAACCCCAGGAAGAGTAGCTGCTAATGGGGATCCTTAATAAACCCCAGGAAGAGTAGCTGCTGCCTTGGCAGGAACTAATGGGGATCCATAATAAACCCCAGGAAGAGTAGCTGCTGCCTTGACAGGAACTAATGGGGATCCATAATAAACCCCAGGAAGAGTAGCTGCTGCCTTGGCAGGAACTAATGGGGATCCATAATAAACCCCAGGGAGAGTAGCTGCTGCCTTGGCAGGAACTAATGGGGATATGTGTTGTATATTTCCATGTGTTATATATTTCCATGTGTTATATATTTCCATGTGTTATATATTTCCATGTGTTATATATTTCCATATTTCCATGTGTAATATATTTCCATGTGTTATATATTTCCATATTTCCATGTATTATATATTTCCATGTGTTATGTATTTCCATGAATTATATATTTCCATGTGTTATATATTTCCATGTGTTATATATTTCCATATTTCCATGTGTAATATATTTCCATGTGTTATACATTTCCATATTTCCATGTATTATATATTTCCATGTGTTATGTATTTCCATGAATTATATATTTCCATGTGTTATATATTTCCATGTGTTATATATTTCCATGTGTTATATATTTCCATGTGTTATATATTTCCATGAGGCCATGTGTTATATATTTCCATGTGTTATATATTTCCATGTGTTATATATTTCCATGTGTTACATATTTCCATGTGTTATATATTTTCATGAGGCCATGTGTTATATATTTCCATGTATTATATATTTCCATGTGTAATATATTTCATGAGGCCATGTGTTATATATTTCCATGTGTTATATATTTCCATGTGTTATATATTTCCATGAGGCCATGTGTTATATATTTCCATGTGTAATATATTTCCATGTGTTATATATGTCCATGTATTATATATTTCCATGAGGACCTGTACTTGGTAAAACGTTGGTGCGGCTGAGGCCTTCTCACTAACAAAATATTCCTGAGGTTCAGTTCTAGAAATATGAATCCAAAAAAATGATATTAATTTACTGTGAGAAAATTCAAAATCTCTTAAAAACACAAGACATGTAAGTGAATCCATTTTGTAGAGGGAGAGAGTCATTCCTTCATAGTGTTTAGTCTAATCCCCGGATAGCTGGAGGACAGATATATTATCTGACTTAGTTCCATGACTACAGGTTAACACGTTGCATTACAACGCTGGAACTACAGCTAAGAACTCCGTGTAATAACATGAGAAATGGTCCAATTAGAAAGTAAAGTGCCGACTCTACAAACGCTTATTATAAACTCCTAATGATTGGGTAGTTTGACAGGGCCGTTGATCTCTGTAATAACACGTAATATACAGATTTAAAATGCATATTCAATATACAGATGTAATATACATATTTAATATACATATTTAATATACATAGTTAATATACAGATTAGATGAACCTTCTGTCAGTTTAAATGATATTAGTATTGTATTGAAAGGCCTTTATTGAACAGTGTTCAGCGGTAGCTGATATCGGCCTTTGACGGCGTTGCCAACAACAATATACCAAAAGAAAACATATAAAGCCAAAACAAAACAAAAATTATTTTTTTTAACACATCAAAAATCAACTATGAATTGTTTTAATGGAAGGTAATAAAACGGGTGCTTCCTGTCATGCCTGTGAAGCATTAGGCCTAAAAAATCAACATCCGTTATTATTTATGTAACTTTCCAACCAATAGATGACGTTTTTACAATTGCGAGGGAAAACATACACGTACATGTCTTCTATCAAACCATTTTATGGTTTATTTACTGTAGGCTACTGGTAATATTACGGAAGCTGCATGCATTTCACTTAATTATGTTGTCGAATTCAATTACAATTAAGTGTCAAAAATGTAATAGAACATTTGTAAAAAAAAAAATGTCCCCCATTTTCTAAGTTAATTTGAATAGAGAGAAATATAATTATTTAAATAAGTACAAGGTGGGGATAATATCTAATGACGGTGAGAGACACAGCAGGATGTTTCTAATGTCCCGTCCACCAGCCTGTCTGTCAGTCAGCCTGTCTCACATACAGAGACAATAACAGAGATGTGTCATATAATCTAAGGTTTAAAACATGTCTCCGTTCTGCGCCTCGCTGCTCCCAATTATAAACTTTAAACAATAATTCTTTGTTAATTTGTATCCTGAAAGACGCACGGTTCGTCTTTATGTTTCTAACTCTAATTTGCTGAAATACTACAACGGCAAATTATGCAGATCAGCTTTACACAAAGATTCTTACAGAAACGGATATTCAAGTTCCTAATTAGTAAAGCGCATTTAAGGGCAGTGCAATAATATTTGATAAAAATATAAACACATGTATTTTACCCAAACGCCAAGAGGAATTCAGTCAGAGCTTTTCTCTCAATATTCCATAGAACGAATACAGTTGTCTAAAAAAAGTGTTACATTTCTATTCAATACAAAAGTACACAATACTATAAGAGAGTGTTATTTACTTTGAAGGCGACGGGCAGCGTCTTGTTGCAGCGCCAGTGAGAAGGCAGGACAGAGCAGAGGAAGTTCGGGCTGTCAGTCCGGACCAGCTCGGCCGGGTGGTCCGCTATGATCTCCGCCATGCTCCGGTTCTCCTGCAGGCGCAGCCTTGGCACCGTGCTGTCCTGCCCGGTCCCGGACGGCGTGTTGAGCTCGTTCATCTTAGCCGGGACCGACTGGAGGCTACTGGACGGTGGACTAAACCTCCGCGTTGCGCTGGGATCTACGGGAATGCGCATCACAACAGATTATGGTTAGCAGACAGCCAGCGGACACGGGAAAGAGTCAATACCACCACTCTGCTCTCCTGTCTCCTCCACCGGAGAGACTCTGTCGGTCTGTCGGTTTGTTCGGGTTCTGTTCGGCACGGCTAGTGAGCTTCAGCTCTCCTGCCAAAGGAAAATGGGACTCGCTTCTCTCAGCGAGTTGAGTTGCTAAACTTCTCTCCACTACAGACTTCGGTTGGATAGGAGGAACCTCCAAATAAAACGGTCTGCAGCTGGAAAAGCACGTCTGACTGAACGCGCAAAGGGGGGATTTTGATGACAAGGTCTTAGGAAATGTTCATGTCAGTGTCCCTGTCAAACCCCAGACCGAATTCTTCGTATGAAATTATATAAGCCTGATTAAAATGCAAGCAATCTATGATTACAAAAATAAACAAAACTGCAACAATAATCTACCCAGATGTTTTTTACATTATAAAAATATTTCTTTCTGTAAAAATCAGGCCAAGACTTCAGTTGCTTCACTGCAGAACCCATTCAAAGACACGAGAATAAATGCATGAAAACAGCTTTGAACAATCATCTACACCAGTGGTCACCAACCTATTCTGAGTCCAAAGGCAAGCCAAGATCTACAGTTCAGATGTATTTTTAAAACATGACTTAAAAACATACATTTATGCAACATTAACCCATTAGAAATGCTGTTTGTGCAATAAGCTATAAGCCCAATACATTACCACTGCATATTGGCTGGAGTTGAATTTCACTGCCAATGTTGTTGTTTTCAGAACATTTTGAAAATATGTTTTAAAAAATGTTTTGGTATATGATCGCATGTTATTAGGGCTCCCGAGTGGCGTAGAGGTCTAAGACACTGCATCTCAGTGCTATAGCGGCATCACTACAGACACTGGTTCGATTTCAAGCTGTATCACAACCGGCCGTGATTGTGAGTCCAATACGGCTGCGCACAATAAGAAGGTGTGTTTATTAAATGACTTGCCTAGTTAAATAAATACATGTATTGTGAGCATAATAAATCGGTTTTTTTATATTATATTTTGTTTTCCTGGACTGGTGGCCTGCATCTGATGGTCAGTCTGAGGGGAGGGGTGGGGGCAGCAGTGATGCTGCGTTAAGATGCTACGAGGTAGATGGCAAACCGGATGTTATTGTTTTCAATGTGAGCACGGCCGTAAATTCCGTTGAACCTGGTTGTGAATGCAGTCAGCCGCTACGGTAAACAGGACTTGCAGTCAGCCACCACGGTAAACGGGACTTGCAGTCAGCCGCTACGGTAAACGGGACTTGCAGTCAGCCGCTACGGTAAACGGGACTTGCAGTCAGCCGCCACGGTAAACGGGACTTGCAGTCAGCCGCTACGGTAAACGGGACATGCAGTCAGCCGCCACGGTAAACAGGACTTGCAGTCAGCCACCACTGTAAACGGGACTTGCAGTCAGCCGCTACGGTAAACGGGACTTGCAGTCAGCCGCTACGGTAAACGGGACTTGCAGTCAGCCGCCACGGTAAACGGGACTTGCAGTCAGCCGCTACGGTAAACGGGACTTGCAGTCAGCCGCTACGGTAAACGGGACTTGCAGTCAGCCGCCACGGTAAACGGGACTTGCAGTCAGCCGCTACGGTAAACGGGACTTGCAGTCAGCCGCCACGGTAAACGGGACTTGCAGCCCGAGTTCAAATATTTCAAATTTTGCTGCGTTGTTTTCTACCAGATGTTGATTTTCACTATTTATTTACTGAAATCTCCATAGCAACGCATACAAGTCCCTGCTGTCTTTTATTCCCCCCTCACGGTGTTTCTTACTTTCTTGTCCCGCTAAACCGACAGGTATGACGTTTTTGCGTCCCTCCCAGCAGGATGTCCCCTAAATGCAACATGAGGCCCCTTCTCACCCGACTCACCGTCCCTCCCTCCCTCCCTCTGCCCTCCCTCCCTCCCTGCCCCCCCTCCCTCCCCCCCTCCCTCCCTGCCCTCCCTCCCTCCCTCCGCTGAGAAAAGGGGGACACATTGTTCCAGCTGATGGTGAAAACTCAAGTCACACTGCATTACCTCTTCCTCATGTACCAATTCATAGTGTTACTCCTATGATCAGAGAAAGTGAAATATCACTCGATATTAAAATGTATGAGAAATAGAATTCAGACAATTTCAAGAGGCAGAAGGAAATGTAAATTCCATCTCTCCTCCAAATAATACGCAACATCATCGTTGCTATATCCAACTCCCTATCAATATTTATGACCACAATACAGATGTTGTATTATGGTCATGGTTTGAGAAGGGAAGTATGACTGTTTGAATGAACCCGTTGAAACCATTTCATACAGTCCTGTGGTGTAGAGAACGGCTGTTATCTTTACTCAGTACAGATTTAGACCGGTAATAATCTACAGGTCTATATCACTGTCTAACACACACACACACACACTTACATACACACACACACACACACACACACACACACACACACACACACACACACACACACACACACACACACACACACACACACACACACACACACACACACACACACACACACACACATTTTCAATACTTTATTTGAATCCACCAATCAATTGTACAAGAAAAGGATCCAAACATTTCAAAGGTCCCTGTCTGCATGTCCCTCAAGGTGACAGAAAACACTTCCTTCTACAAGCAGCTAGGCTGCCCACGACAGCTGAAACAGAGCAGTACGTAGCCACACACACACACACACACACACACACTTGTGCTGGGTCAGTTAGTCTCAGGACAGCTGGGTCAGTTAGTCTCAGGACAGCTGGGTCAGGACAGCTGGGTGAGTTAGTCTCAGGACAGCTGGGTGAGTTAGTCTCAGGACAGCTGGGTTAATTAGTCTCAGGACAGCTGGGTCAGGACAGCTGGGTCAGTTAGTCTCAGGACAGCTGGGTCAGTTAGTCTCAGGACAGCTGGGTGAGTTAGTCTCAGGACAGCTGGGTCAGTTAGTCTCAGGACAGCTGGGTCAGTTAGTCTCAGGACAGCTGGGTCAGTTAGTCTCACGACAGCTGGGTCAGTTAGTCTCAGGACAGCTGGGTGAGTTAGTCTCAGGACAGCTGGGTCAGTTAGTCTCAGGACACCTGGATTAGTTAGTCTCAGGACAGCTGGGTCAGTTAGTCTCAGGACAGCTGGGTGATTTAGTCTCAGGACAGCTGGGTCAGTTAGTCTCAGGACAGCTGGGTCAGTTAGTCTCAGGACAGCTGGGTGAGTTAGTCTCAGGACAGCTGGGTCAGTTAGTCTCAGGACAGCTGGGTCAGTTAGTCTCAGGACAGCTGGGTCAGTTAGTCTCAGGACAGCTGGGTCAGTTAGTCTCAGGACAGCTGGGTCAGTTAGTCTCAGGACAGCTGGGTGAGTTAGTCTCAGGACAGCTGGGTGTGTTAGTCTCAGGACAGCTGGGTCAGTTAGTCTCAGGACAGCTGGGTCAGTTAGTCTCAGGACAGCTGGGTCAGTTAGTCTCAGGACAGCTGGGTGAGTTAGTCTCAAGACAGCTGGGTCAGGACAGCTGGGTGAGTTAGTCTCAGGACAGCTTGGTTAGTTAGTCTCAGGACAGCTGGGTCAGTTAGTCTCAGGACAGCTGGGTGAGTTAGTCTCAGGACAGCTGGGTGAGTTAGTCTCAGGACAGCTGGGTTAGTTAGTCTCAGGACAGCTGGGTCTGGACAGCTGGGTCAGTTAGTCTCAGGACAGCTGGGTCAGTTAGTCTCAGGACAGCTGGGTGAGTTAGTCTCAGGACAGCTGGGTCAGTTAGTCTCAGGACAGCTGGGTCAGTTAGTCTCAGGACAGCTGGGTCAGTTAGTCTCAGGACAGCTGGGTCAGTTAGTCTCAGGACAGCTGGGTGAGTTAGTCTCAGGACAGCTGGGTCAGTTAGTCTCAGGACACCTGGATTAGTTAGTCTCAGGACAGCTGGGTCAGTTAGTCTCAGGACAGCTGGGTGATTTAGTCTCAGGACAGCGGGGTGAGTTAGTCTCAGGACAGCTGGGTCAGTTAGTCTCAGGACAGCTGGGTGAGTTAGTCTCAGGACAGCTGGGTCAGTTAGTCTCAGGACAGCTGGGTCAGTTAGTCTCAGGACAGCTGGGTCAGTTAGTCTCAGGACAGCTGGGTCAGTTAGTCTCAGGACAGCTGGGTCAGTTAGTCTCAGGACAGCTGGGTGAGTTAGTCTCAGGACAGCTGGGTGTGTTAATCTCAGGACAGCTGGGTCAGTTAGTCTCAGGACAGCTGGGTCAGTTAGTCTCAGGACAGCTGGGTCAGTTAGTCTCAGGACAGCTGGGTCAGTTAGTCTCAGGACAGCTGGGTCAGTTAGTCTCAGGACAGCTGGGTCAGTTAGTCTCAGGACAGCTGGGTCAGTTAATCTCAGGACAGCTGGGTGAGTTAGTCTCAGGACAGCTGGATCAGTTAGTCTCAGGACAGCTGGGTGAGTTAGTCTCAGGACAGCTGGGTCAGTTAGTCTCAGGACAACTGGGTCAGTTAGTCTCAGGACAGCTGGGTCAGTTAGTCTCAGGACAACTGGGTGAGTTAGTCTCAGGACAGCTGGGTCAGTTAGTCTCAGGACAGCTGGGTCAGTTAGTCTCAGGACAGCTGGGTGAGTTAGTCTCAGAACAGCTGGGTCAGTTAGTCTCAGGACAGCTGGGTCAGTTAGTCTCAGGACAGCTGGGTCAGTTAGTCTCAGGACAGCTGGGTCAGTTAGTCTCAGGACAGCTGGGTGAGTTAGTCTCAGGACAGCTGGGTGTGTTAGTCTCAGGACAGCTGGGTCAGTTAGTCTCAGGACAGCTGGGTCAGTTAGTCTCAGGACAGCTGGGTCAGTTAGTCTCAGGACAGCTGGGTCAGTTAGTCTCAGGACAGCTGGGTCAGTTAGTCTCAGGACAGCTGGGTCAGTTAATCTCAGGACAGCTGGGTGAGTTAGTCTCAGGACAGCTGGGTGAGTTAGTCTCAGGACAGCTGGGTCAGTTAGTCTCAGGACAGATGGGTCAGTTAGTCTCAGGACAGCTGGGTGAGTTAGTCTCAGGACAGCTGGGTGAGTTAGTCTCAGGACAGCTGGGTCAGTTAGTCTCAGGACAGCTGGGTCAGTTAGTCTCAGGACAGCTGGGTCAGTTAGTCTCAGGACAGCTGGGTCAGTTAGTCTCAGGACAGCTGGGTCAGTTAGTCTCAGGACAGCTGGGTCAGTTAGTCTCAGGACAGCTGGGTGAGTTAGTCTCAGGACAGCTGGGTCAGTTAGTCTCAGGACAGCTGGGTCAGTTAGTCTCAGGACAGCTGGGTGAGTTAGTCTCAGGACAGCTGGGTGTGTTAGTCTCAGGACAGCTGGGTCAGTTAGTCTCAGGACAGCTGGGTCAGTTAGTCTCAGGACAGCTGGGTCAGTTAGTCTCAGGACAGCTGGGTCAGTTAGTCTCAGGACAGCTGGGTCAGTTAGTCTCAGGACAGCTGGGTCAGTTAGTCTCAGGACAGCTGGGTGAGTTAGTCTCAGGACAGCTGGGTGTGTTAGTCTCAGGACAGCTGGGTGAGTTAGTCTCAGGACAGCTGGGTCAGTTAGTCTCAGGACAGCTGGGTCAGTTAGTCTCAGGACAGCTGGGTCAGTTAGTCTCAGGACAGCTGGGTCAGTTAGTCTCAGGACAGCTGGGTCAGTCAATCTCAGGACAGCTGGGGTGAGTTAGTCTCAGGACAGCTGGGTCAGTTAGTCTCAGGACAGCTGGGTGAGTTAGTCTCAGGACAGCTGGGTCAGTTAGTCTCAGGACAGATGGGTCAGTTAGTCTCAGGACAGCTGGGTGAGTTAGTCTCAGGACAGCTGGGTGAGTTAGTCTCAGGACAGCTGGGTCAGTTAGTCTCAGGACAGCTGGGTCAGTTAGTCTCAGGACAGCTGGGTCAGTTAGTCTCAGGACAGCTGGGTCAGTTAGTCTCAGGACAGCTGGGTCAGTTAGTCTCAGGACAGCTGGGTCAGTTAATCTCAGGACAGCTGGGTGAGTTAGTCTCAGGACAGCTGGGTCAGTTAGTCTCAGGACAGCTGGGTGAGTTAGTCTCAGGACAGCTGGGTCAGTTAGTCTCAGGACAGATGGGTCAGTTAGTCTCAGGACAGCTGGGTCAGTTAGTCTCAGGACAGCTGGGTGAGTTAGTCTCAGGACAGCTGGGTCAGTTAGTCTCAGGACAGCTGGGTCAGTTAGTCTCAGGACAGCTGGGTGAGTTAGTCTCAGGACAGCTGGGTGTGTTAGTCTCAGGACAGCTGGGTGAGTTAGTCTCAGGACAGCTGGGTCAGTTAGTCTCAGGACAGCTGGGTCAGTTAGTCTCAGGACAGCTGGGTGAGTTAGTCTCAGTACAGCTGGGTCAGTTAGTCTCAGGACAGCTGGGTCAGTTAGTCTCAGGACAGCTGGGTGAGTTAGTCTCAGGACAGCTGGGTCCCAGCCCTGTCCCTCTCCCTGTCCCAGCCCTGTCCCAGCCCTCTCCCTGTCCCAGCCCTGTCCCATCCCTGTCCCAGCCCTGTCCCTGTCCCAGCCCTGTCCCAGCCCTGTCCCTGTCCCAGCCCTGTCCCTGTCCCATCCCTGTCCCAGCCCTGTCCCTGTCCCTGTCCCAGCCCTCCCCTGTCCCAGCCCTGTCCCCTCCCTGTCCCATCCCTGTCCCAGCCCTGTCCCTGTCCCAGCCCTGTCCCTGTCCCAGCCCTGTCCTGTCCCTGTCCCATCCCTGTCCCAGCCCTGTCCCTGTCCCTGCCCCAGCCCTGTCCCAGCCCTGTACCTGTCCCAGCCCTGTCCCTATCCCAGCCCTGTACCTGTCCCAGCCCTGGCCCTGTCCCAGCCCTGGCCCTGTCCCAGCCCTGTCCCAGCCCTGTCCCTGCCCCTGTCCCAGCCCTGTCCCTGTCCCAGCCCTGTCCCTGTCCCTGTCCTATCCCTGTCCCAGCCCTGTCCCAGCCCTGTCCCTGTCCCAGCCCTGTCCCTGTCCCAGCCCTGTCCCTGACCCTGTCCCAGCCCTGTCCCTGTCCCAGCCCTGTCCCAGCCCTGTACCTGTCCCAGCCCTGTCCCTGTCCCAGCCCTGTCCCATCCCTGTCCCAGCCCTGTCCCTGTCCCTGTCCCAGCCCTGTCCCTGGCCCAGCCCTGTCCCTGTCCCATCCCTGTCCCAGCCCTGTCCCTGTCCCTGTCCCAGCCCTCCCCTGTCCCAGCCCTATCCCCTCCCTGTCCCATCCCTGTCCCAGCCCTGTCCCTGTCCCAGCCCTGTCCCTGTCCCAGCCCTGTCCTGTCCCTGTCCCATCCCTGTCCCAGCCCTGTCCCTGTCCCTGCCCCAGCCCTGTCCCAGCCCTGTACCTGTCCCAGCCCTGTCCCTGTCCCAGCCCTGTCCTGTCCCTGTCCCATCCCTGTCCCAGCCCTGTCCCTGTCCCTGTCACAGCCCTGTCCCAGCCCTCTCCCTGTCCCAGCCCTGTCCCATCCCTGTCCCAGCCCTGTCCCTGTCCCAGCCCTGTCCCAGCCCTGTCCCTGTCCCAGCCCTGTCCCTGTCCCATCCCTGTCCCAGCCCTGTCCCTGTCCCTGTCCCAGCCCTCCCCTGTCCCAGCCCTGTCCCCTCCCTGTCCCCTCCCTGTCCCAGCCCTGTCCCTGTCCCAGCCCTGTCCCTGTCCCAGCCCTGTCCTGTCCCTGTCCCATCCCTGTCCCAGCCCTGTCCCTGTCCCTGCCCCAGCCCTGTCCCAGCCCTGTACCTGTCCCAGCCCTGTCCCTATCCCAGCCCTGTACCTGTCCCAGCCCTGGCCCTGTCCCAGCCCTGGCCCTGTCCCAGCCCTGTCCCAGCCCTGTCCCAGCCCTGTCCCTGTCCCAGCCCTGTCCCTGTCCCTGTCCCATCCCTGTCCCAGCCCTGTCCCAGCCCTGTCCCTGTCCCAGCCCTGTCCCTGTCCCAGCCCTGTCCCTGACCCTGTCCCAGCCCTGTCCCTGTCCCAGCCCTGTCCCAGCCCTGTACCTGTCCCAGCCCTGTCCCTGTCCCAGCCCTGTCCCATCCCTGTCCCAGCCCTGTCCCTGTCCCTGTCCCAGCCCTGTCCCTGGCCCTGTCCCTAGCCCTGTACCTGTCCCAGCCCTGTCCCTGTCCCAGCCCTGTCCCTGGCCCTGTCCCAGCCCTGTGCCTGTCCCAGCCCTGACCCAGCCCTGTCCTGTCCCTTCCCCAGCCCTGTCCCTGTCCCAGCCCTGTCCCTGTCCCAGCCCTGCCCCGTCCCTGTCCCAGCCCTGTCCCTGTCCCAGCCCTGTCCTGTCCCTGTCCCAGCCCTGTTCAATCCCTGTCCCATCCCTGTCCAAGCCCTGTCCCTGTCCCAGCCCTGTCCCAGCCCTGTACCTGTCCCAGCCCTGTCTCTGGCCCTGTCCCAGCCCTGTCCCTGTCCCAGCCCTGTCCCTGACCCAGCCCTGTCCCTGGCCCTGTCCCAGCCCTGTCCTTGTCCCAGCCCTGTCCCAGCCCTGTCCCTGCCCCTCTCCCAGCCCTGTCCCTGTCCCAGCCCTGTCCCTGTCCCATCCCTGTCCCAGCCCTGTCTTTGTCCCTGTCCCAGCCCTGTCCCTGTCCCAGCCCTGTCCCTGTCCCTGTCCCAGCCCTGTACCTGTCCCAGCCCTGTCCCTGTCCCAGCCCTGTCCCAGCCCTGTACCTGTTCTAGCCCTGTCCCAGCCCTGTCCCAGCCCTGTCCTAGCCCTGGCCCTGTCCCAGCCCTGTCCCATCCCTGTCCCAGCCCTGTCCCTGTCCCTGTCCCAGCCCTTTCCCTGGCCCTGTCCCCGCCCTGTACCTGTCCCAGCCCTGTCCCTGTCCCAGCCCTGTCCCTGGACCTGTCCCAGCCCTGTGCCTGTCCCAGCCCTGACCCAGCCCTGTCCTGTCCCTGTCCCAGCCACTGTCCCTGTCCCAGCCCTGTCCCTGTCCCAGCCCTGCCCTGTCCCAGCCCTGTCCCTGTCCCAGCCCTGTCCTGTCCCTGTCCCAGCCCTGCCATGTCCCTGTCCCATCCCTGTCCCAGCCCTGTCCTGTCCCAGCCCTGACCCAGCCCTGACCCAGCCCTGTCCTGTCTCTGTCCCAGCCCTGCCCTGTCCCTGACCCATCCCTGTCCCAGCCCTGACCCAGCCCTGTCCTGTCTCTGTCCCAGCCCTGTCCTGTCTCTTTCCCAGCCATTCCCAGCCCTCTCCTGTCCCAGCCTTGTCCCTGTCCCTGTGCTGCCCTGGTACAGATGTGTGTTGAACCCTGAAAAGCTGAATTCATCAAAAAGTGTTTATCACATGTGACTGTTCTGTTCCTTCTCCCCTACAGAAAGCATCTGTGGACCAGCTCCCACAGAATATCTATTACAGAGAGGTAGAATATCTATTACAGCATCTGTGGACCAGCTCCCACAGGCCTAGAATATCTATTACAGAGAGGTAGAGGGAGGACTAGACTGGAATATCTATTACAGAGAGGCAGAGGGAGGACTACACTGGAATATCTATTACAGAGAGGCAGAATATCTATTACAGAGAGGCAGAATATCTATTACAGAGAGGTAGAGGGAGGACTAGACTGGAATATCTATTACAGAGAGGCAGAATATCTATTACAGAGAGGTAGAGGGAGGACTAGACTGGAATATCTGTTACAGAGAGGCAGAATATCTATTACAGAGAGGCAGAATATCTATTACAGAGAGGTAG
>NW_021823293.1:0-49163 GCF_901001165.1 Salmo trutta | reverse complement strand
CCTACCTTCAAACTCAGTGCCTCTTTGCTTGACATCATTGGAAAATCAAAAGAAATCAGCCAAGACCTTCACAAGTCTGGTTCATCCTTGGGAGAAATTTCCAAACGCCTGAAGGTACCACGTTCATCTGTACAAACAATAGTACGCAAGTATAAACACCATGGGACCATGCAGCCGTCATACCGCTCAGGAAGGAGACGCGTTCTGTCTCCTAGAGATGAACGTACTTTGGTGAGAAAAGTGCAAATCAATCCCAGAACAACAGCAAAGGACCTTGTGAAGATAATGGAAGAAACAGGTACAGAAGTATCTATATCCACAGTAAAACGAGTCCTATATCGACATAACCTGAAAGGCCGCTCAGCAAGGAAGAAGCCACTGCTCCAAAACTGCCATAAAAAAAGCCAGACTACGGTTTGCAACTACACATGGGGACAAAGATTGTACTTTTTGGAGAAATGTCTTCTGGTCTGATGAAACAAAATAGAACTGTTTGGCCATAATGACCATCGTTATGTGTGGAGGAAAAAGGGGGAGGCTTGCAAGCCGAAGAACACAATCCCAAATGTGAAGCACGGGGGTGGCAGCATCATGTTGTGGGGGTGCTTTGCTGCAGGAGGGACTGGTGCACTTCACAAAATAGATGGCATCATGCGGATGGAAAATTATGTGGATATATTGAAGCAACATCTCAAGACATCAGTCAGGAAGTTAAAGCTTGGTCGCAAATGGTTCTTCCAAATGGACAATGACCCCAAGCATACTTCCAAAGTTGTGGTAAAATGGCTTAAGGACAACAAAGTCAAGGTATTGGAGTGGCCATCACAAAGCTCTGACCTCAATCCCATAGAAAATTTGTGGGCAGAACTGAAAAAGCGTGTGCGAGCAAGGAGGCCTACAAACCTGACTCCGTTACACCAGCTCTGTCAGGAGGAATGGGCCAAAATTCAGAAATAAATAATTCTCTATACTATTATTCTGACATTTCACATTCTTAAAATAAAGTGGTGATCCTAACTGACTGAATTTTTACTAGGATTAAATGTCAGGAATTGCGAAAAACTGAGTTTAAATGTATTTGACTAAGGTGTATGTAATGGGGAATTTATTAAAATAACAAATATAAGGGCAAACAATTTGCACAATGAATGCGCAAGAATTGGAGGTAGACAGCTGAGCGCATTCTGGAGAGAGACTAGTCTATATCTTCACCACACACCCCTTCTGGAGAGAGACTAGTCTATATCTTCACCACACACCCCTCCCCTTCTGGAGAGAGACTAGTCTATATCTTCACCACACACCCCTCCCCTTCTGGAGAGAGACTAGTCTATATCTTCACCACACACCCCTCCCCTTCTGGAGAGAGACTAGTCTATATCTTCACCACACACCCCTCCCCTTCTGGAGAGAGACTAGTCTATATCTTCACCACACACCCCTCCCCTTCTGGAGAGAGACTAGTCTATATCTTCACCACACACCCCTCCCCTTCTGGAGAGAGACTAGTCTATATCTTCACCACCCTCCCCTTCTGGAGAGAGACTAGTCTATATCTTCACCACACACCCCTCCCCTTCTGGAGAGAGACTAGTCTATATCTTCACCACACACCCCTTCTGGAGAGACTAGTCTATATCTTCACCACACACCCCTCCCCTTCTGGAGAGAGACTAGTCTATATCTTCACCACACACCCCTCCCCTTCTGGAGAGAGACTAGTCTATATCTTCACCACCCACCCCTCCCCTTCTGGAGAGAGACTAGTCTATATCTTCACCACCCACCCCTCCCCTTCTGGAGAGAGACTAGTCTATATCTTCACCACCCTCCCCTTCTGGAGAGAGACTAGTCTATATCTTCACCACCCTCCCCTTCTGGAGAGAGACTAGTCTATATCTTCACCACCCTCCCCTTCTGGAGAGAGACTAGTCTATATCTTCACCACCCTCCCCTTCTGGAGAGAGACTAGTCTATATCTTCACCACCCTCCCCTTCTGGAGAGAGACTAGTCTATATCTTCACCACCCTCCCCTTCTGGAGAGAGACTAGTCTATATCTTCACCACCCACCCCTCCCCTTCTGGAGAGAGACTAGTCTATATCTTCACCACACACCCCTCCCCTTCTGGAGAGAGACTAGTCTATATCTTCACCACACACCCCTCCCCTTCTGGAGAGAGACTAGTCTATATCTTCACCACCCTCCCCTTCTGGAGAGAGACTAGTCTATATCTTCACCACCCTCCCCTTCTGGAGAGAGACTAGTCTATATCTTCACCACCCTCCCCTTCTGGAGAGAGACTAGTCTATATCTTCACCACCCTCCCCTTCTGGAGAGAGACTAGTCTATATCTTCACCACACACCCCTCGCCTTCTGGAGAGAGACTAGTCTATATCTTCACCACACACCCCTCCCCTTCTGGAGAGAGACTAGTCTATATCTTCACCACACACCCCTCCCCTTCTGGAGAGAGACTAGTCTATATCTTCACCACACACCCCTCCCCTTCTGGACAGACACCATATCTTCACCACACACCCCTCCCCTTCTGGAGAGAGACTAGTCTATATCTTCACCACACACCCCTCCCCTTCTGGACAGACACCATATCTTCACCACACACCCCTCCCCTTCTGGAGAGACACCATATCTTCACCACACACCCCTCCCCTTCTGGAGAGAGACTAGTCTATATCTTCACCACACACCCCTCCCCTTCTGGAGAGAGACTAGTCTATATCTTCACCACACACCCCTCCCCTTCTGGAGAGACTAGTCTATATCTTCACCACACACCCCTCGCCTTCTGGAGAGAGACTAGTCTATATCTTCACCACACACCCCTCCCCTTCTGGAGAGAGACTTGTCTATATCTTCACCACACACCCCTCCCCTTCTTCTTGTCTCAACATTTAAAATTCTACTCAAGACACACTATCTTCACATATATTTTAGATGCTTTTCACTGACAGCAGCCTGTCAATAATGAGCTAGGCCTATTGCCACGTGCGCTGCCCAAACTGAGGGCTTCCCAAACAGGCATAGGCCTAAGAGCTTGTGATCTGAAACGATCCAAAGCTATTTTTATTTTTTTAAGAAACTAAGGATCCTTGATTCCTCTGTGGCTAAGCCATGCTTTCTGGTGAAGCGTTTTGAATCATTTAATGTATTTATGTATAGATGGGAGTAATTATATAATTTTGGCAAATTTCCATGTACTTCCCTTTTGGACCCACCGTTATGCCGTTTCTCTCCTGCTCTATTGGTTTTCATATCAACGTTCTTTCGCTGTCCAGAAGCCAAAGGCACAATCCTAGTCATATTAGCAGCCCGTGCTAGTTGATGATAATCCTAGTCATATTAGCAGCCCGTGCTAGTTGATGATAATCCTAGTCATATTAGCATCCCATGCTAGTTGATGATAATCCAAGTCATATTAGCATCCCATGCTAGTTGATGATAATCCTAGTCATATTAGCATCCCATGCTAGTTGATGATAAATCCTAGTCATATTAGCAGCCCATGCTAGTTGATGATAATCCTAGTCATATTAGCAGCCCGTGCTAGTTGATGATAATCCTAGTCATATTAGCAGCCCATGCTAGTTGATGATAATCGTAGCAATATTACCAACCCGTGCTAGTTGATGATAATCGTAGCCATATTAGCAACCCGTGCTAGTTGATGATAATCCTAGTCATATTAGCAGCCCGTGCTAGTTGTTGCATTTTTAGATTCCCCCTTTTTTAAGTTTCTAACAGAGATTTTCATTTCTGTCACATATGGAAACACTATCAGGTGTACTGTTTAGAATGGTGTTTTCCCAGGTGTGCTGTTTAGAATGGTGTTTTCCCAGGTGTACTGTTTAGAATGGTGTTTTCCCCAGGTGTGCTGTTTAGAATGGTGTTTTCCCAGGTGTGCTGTTTAGAATGGTGTTTTCCCAGGTGCTCTGTTTAGAATGGTGTTTTCCCAGGTGCGCTGTTTAGAATGGTGTTTTCCCAGGTAAGCTGTTTAGAATGGTGTTTTCCCAGGTAAGCTGATTAGAATGGTGTTTACCCAGGTGTGCTGTTTAGAATGGTGTTTTCCCAGGTGCTCTGTTTAGAATGGTGTTTTCCAAGGTGTGCTGTTTAGAATGGTGTTTTCCCAGGTAAGCTGTTTAGAATGGTGTTTTCCCAGGTGTGCTGTTTAGGATGGTGTTTTTCCAGGTAAGCTGTTTAGAATGGTGTTTTCCCAGGTGTTCTGTTTAGAATGGTGTTTTCCCAGGTAAGCTGTTTAGAATGGTGTTTTCCCAGGTAAGCTGTTTAGAATGGTGTTTTCCCAGGTAAGCTGTTAAGAATGGTGTTTTCCCAGGTAAGCTGTTTAGAATGGTGTTTTCCCAGGTAAGCTGTTTAGAATGGTGTTTTCCCAGGTAAGCTGTTTAGAATGGTGTTTTCCCAGGTAAGCTGTTTAGAATGGTGTTTTCCCAGGTAAGCTGTTTAGAATGGTGTTTTCCCCAGGTGAGCTGTTTAGAATGGTGTTTTCCCCAGGTGTGCTGTTTAGAATGATGTTTTCCCAGGTAAGTTGTTTAGAATGGTGTTTTCCCAGGTGTGCTGTTTAGAATGGTGTTTTCCCAGGTGTGCTGTTTAGAATGGTGTTTTCCCAGGTGAGCTGTTTAGAATGGTGTTTTCCCAGGTGTGCTGTTTAGAATGGTGTTTTCCCAGGTGTGCTGTTTAGAATGGTGTTTTCCCAGGTGTGCTGTTTAGAATGGTGTTTTCCCAGGTAAGATGTTTAGAATGGTGTTTTCCCAGGTGAGCTGTTTAGAATGGTGTTTTCCCAGGTGAGCTGTTTAGAATGGTGTTTTCCCAGGTAAGCTGTTTAGAATGGTGTTTTCCCAGGTAAGCTGTTTAGAATGGTGTTTTCCCAGGTAAGCTGTTTAGAATGGTGTTTTCCCAGGTGTGCTGTTTAGAATGGTGTTTTCCCAGGTAAGCTGTTTAGAATGGTGTTTTCCAGGTAAGCTGTTTAGAATGGTGTTTTCCCCAGGTGTGCTGTTTAGAATGGTGTTTTCCCAGGTGTGCTGTTTAGAATGGTGTTTTCCCAGGTGCTCTGTTTAGAATGGTGTTTTCCCAGGTGTGCTGTTTAGAATGGTGTTTTCCCAGGTGTGCTGTTTAGAATGGTGTTTTCCCAGATTCGCTGTTTAGAATGGTGTTTTCCCAGGTAAGCTGTTTAGAATGGTGTTTTCCAAGGTGTGCTGTTTAGAATGGTGTTTTCCCAGGTAAGCTGTTTAGAATGGTGTTTTCCAGGTGCGCTGTTTAGAATGGTGTTTTCCCAGGTGTGCTGTTTAGAATGGTGTTTTCCCAGGTGTGCTGTTTAGAATGATGTTTTCCCAGGTGCGCTGTTTAGAATGGTGTTTTCCCAGGTAAGCTGTTTAGAATGGTGTTTTCCCAGGTGTGCTGTTTAGGATGGTGTTTTTCCAGGTGTTCTGTTTAGAATGGTGTTTTCCCAGGTGTTCTGTTTAGAATGGTGTTTTCCCAGGTAAGCTGTTTAGAATGGTGTTTTCCCAGGTGCGCTGTTTAGGATGGTGTTTTTCCAGGTGTTCTGTTTAGAATGGTGTTTTCCCAGGTGTTCTGTTTAGAATGGTGTTTTCCCAGGTGTGCTGTTTAGAATGGTGTTTTCCCAGGTAAGCTGTTTAGAATGGTGTTTTCCCAGGTAAGCTGTTTAGAATGGTGTTTTCCCAGGTGCGCTGTTTAGGATGGTGTTTTTCCAGGTGTTCTGTTTAGAATGGTGTTTTCCCAGGTGTTCTGTTTAGAATGGTGTTTTCCCAGGTGTGCTGTTTAGAATGGTGTTTTCCCAGGTAAGCTGTTTAGAATGGTGTTTTCCCAGGTAAGCTGTTTAGAATGGTGTTTTCCCAGGTAAGCTGTTTAGAATGGTGTTTTCCCAGGTAAGCTGTTTAGAATGGTGTTTTCCCAGGTAAGCTGTTTAGAATGGTGTTTTCCCAGGTGCGCTGTTTAGGATGGTGTTTTTCCAGGTGTTCTGTTTAGAATGGTGTTTTCCCAGGTGTTCTGTTTAGAATGGTGTTTTCCCAGGTGTGCTGTTTAGAATGGTGTTTTCCCAGGTAAGCTGTTTAGAATGGTGTTTTCCCAGGTAAGCTGTTTAGAATGGTGTTTTCCCAGGTAAGCTGTTTAGAATGGTGTTTTCCCAGGTAAGCTGTTTAGAATGGTGTTTTCCCAGGTAAGCTGTTTAGAATGGTGTTTTCCCAGGTGTGCTGTTTAGAATGGTGTTTTCCCAGGTAAGCTGTTTAGAATGGTGTTTTCCCAGGTAAGCTGTTTAGAATGGTGTTTTCCCAGGTAAGCTGTTTAGAATGGTGTTTTCCCAGGTAAGCTGTTTAGAATGGTGTTTTCCCAGGTAAGCTGTTTAGAATGGTGTTTTCCCAGGTAAGCTGTTTAGAATGGTGTTTTCCCAGGTAAGCTGTTTAGAATGGTGTTTTCCCAGGTAAGCTGTTTAGAATGGTGTTTTCCCAGGTGTGCTGTTTAGAATGGTGTTTTCCCAGGTAAGCTGTTTAGAATGGTGTTTTCCCAGGTAAGCTGTTTAGAATGGTGTTTTCCCAGGTAAGCTGTTTAGAATGGTGTTTTCCCAGGTAAGCTGTTTAAAATGGTGTTTTCCCCAGGTGTGCTGTTTAGAATGGTGTTTTCCCAGGTAAGCTGTTTAGAATGGTGTTTTCCCAGGTAAGCTGTTTAGAATGGTGTTTTCCCAGGTAAGCTGTTTAGAATGGTGTTTTCCCAGGTGTGCTGTTTAGAATGGTGTTTCCCAGGTGATGATGATAGCAGGTGAGGATAACACCAGTCAGTAGGGCTGTGATGATAGCAGGTGAGGATAACACCAGTTAGTAGGGCTGTGATGATAGCAGGTGAGGATAACACCAGTCAGTAGGGCTGTGATGATAGCAGGTGAGGATAACACCAGTTAGTAGGGCTGTGATGATAGCAGGTGAGGATAACACCAGTTAGTAGGGCTGTGATGATAGCAGGTGAGGATAACACCAGTCAGTAGGGCTGTGATGATAGCAGGTGAGGATAACACCAGTTAGTAGGGCTGTGATGATAGCAGGTGAGGATAACACCAGTCAGTAGGGCTGTGATGATAGCAGGTGAGGATAACACCAGTTAGTAGGGCTGTGATGATAGCAGGTGAGGATAACACCAGTTAGTAGGGCTGTGATGATAGCAGGTGAGGATAACACCAGTTAGTAGGGCTGTGATGATAGCAGGTGAGGATAACACCAGTCAGTAGGGCTGTGATGATAGCAGGTGAGGATAACACCAGTTAGTAGGGCTGTGATGATAGCAGGTGAGGATAACACCAGTTAGTAGGGCTGTGATGATAGCAGGTGAGGATAACACCAGTCAGTAGGGCTGTGATGATAGCAGGTGAGGATAACACCAGTTAGTAGGGCTGTGATGATAGCAGGTGAGGATAACACCAGTTAGTAGGGCTGTGATGATAGCAGGTGAGGATAACACCAGTTAGTAGGGCTGTGATGATAGCAGGTGAGGATAACACCAGTCAGTAGGGCTGTGATGCAATATTGTTTTTACATGGCAAAAAATGAAAACATGAAGCAGACAACTCTTTGGTCCTTTAAAAACCTGCTGTAACATATTGTGTGTTTGTAGTTTGGAAAATAAATAAATGTGACTCAGGACGACGACATAATGATGTTTTGTTTCCAACATTAGGGCTGTTTTCCTGAAGAAGTTAAATCCGCTTCGTGTTTTGTTTCCTTGCCACAATACTAAGGAGTATCGCGATACTGGTATCGTCCTGGCTCTAGTAAAAGTCGAAGTACATAAACTAAATTAAAAAGTGTCAAGACATCCAAGCATTGCATAGCAGAAAAGACAATGTGACAAAATAGGCATGTGACGAAGCATATGAATGGGAGGGCCTATTTGACTATGAAACCAAACCAGCCTGTAAATAACAAACTCACAAGTTCACTCTCCCTCTATTGAAACACCCCCCCCCCGGTAATACCAAGCCATACAGGTGTGGGTGTGTCGACCAATGCCATATTTGCACAAGGATTCTGCCATTTCAGACCAACTGAAAACTGTCATATGTTTTAGCAGACGGCACACAATAGATGTGCATTTACGGAGCCTGGTAATCGCCTATTTGAGTGAGTGAGTGAGTGAGTGAGTGAGTGAGTGTGTGTGTGTGTGTGTGTGTGTGTGTGTGTGTGTGTGTGTGTGTGTGTGTGTGTGTGTGTGTGTGTGTGTGTGTGTGTATCCATGATGGCGTTGGAGGGGAAGGCTAACGTCTTATTGGCTCTTAACCAACCGTGCTATTTTGTTTGTTTTTTCACGTTGTTCGTTGTTTATTTTGTACATAATGTAGCTGCTACCGTCTCTTACGACCGAAAAGAGCTTCTGGACATCAGAACTGCGATTATTAATCTCAGATTAGACAAAGAGTTTTTCTTCAAAGAGTCAGAGGGGAGGGATATACTGCAGACACCCGACCAGGCCCAGATCCCCGTCATTCGCTGGAGAAGGAAACAGAGATTTTGTGGAAAAAGATCGGGGTGCCTCGTGAGCATCAGGCTACAAATTGCTAATCTGTCTTTGCCTTCCAACCTGCTAGCTAACATTCAATCGCTGAAAAATGAATGGGACGAACTGAAAGCACGTATATCCTACCAACGGGACATTAAAAACTGTAATATCTTATGTTTCACCGAGTCGTGGCTGAACGACGACATTAAGAACATACAGCTGGCGGGTTATACACTTTATCGGCAGGACAGAACAGCAGCCTCTGCTAAGACACGGGGCGGTGGCCTATGCATATATGTAAACAACAGCTGGTGCACGATATATAAGGAAGTCTCGAGGCTTTGCTCGCCTGAGGTAGAGTACCTCATGATAAGCTTTAGACCACACTATCTTCCTAGAGAATTTTCATCTGTTTTTTTCGTAGCTGTCTACATACAACCACAGACCGACGTTGGCAATAAAACCTCACACAATAAGCTGTATACCGCCATATACAAACAGGAAAACGCTCATCCAGAGGCGCCGCTCCTAGTGGCCGGGGACTTTAATGCAGCGAAACTTAAATCAGTTTTACCTAATTTCTATCAGCATGTTAAATGTAGAGGTTGACCGATTAATCGGAATGGTCGATTAATTAGGGCTCCTTTCAAGTTTTCATAACAATCGGAAATCAGTATTTTTGGACACCGATTTGTCCAATTTTTATTTTTTAGACCTTTATTTAACTAGGCAAGTCAGTTAAGAACACATTATTATTTTCAATGACGGCCTAGGAACGGTGGGTTAACTGCCTTGTCCGGGGCAGAACGACAGATTTTTACCTTGTCAGCTCGGGGATTCAGTCTTGCAACCTTACGGTTAACTAGTATATGTATATATTTTTAAACCTGCATATTTAGTTAATATTGCCTGCAAACATTAATTTATTTTAACTAGGAAAAATGTGTCACTTCTCTTGCAAACAGAGTCAGGGTATATGCAGCAGTTTGGGCCGCCTGGCTCATTGCGAACTGTGAAGACTATTTCTTCCTAACAAAGACAGCCGACTTCGCCAAACGGGCGATGATTTAACAAAAGCGCATTTGCGAAAAAAGCACAATCATTGCACGACTGTACCTAACCATAAACATCAATGCCTTTCTTAAAATCAATACACAGAAGTATATATTTTTAAACCTGTATATTTAGCTAAAAGAAATCCAGGTTAGCAGGCAATATTAACCAGGTGAAATTGTGTCATTTTGCGTTCATTGCACGCAGAGTCAGGGTATATGCAACAGTTTGGGCCGCCTGGCTCGTTGCGAACTAATTTGCCTGAATTTTACGTAATTATGACATAACATTGAAGGTTGTGCAATGTAACAGGAATATTTAGACTTAGGGATGCCACCCGTTAGATAAAATACGGAACGGTTCCGTATTTCACTGACAGGAAAAACGTTTTGTTTTCGAGATGATAGGTCATTAATATGGTTGAATCCGGAAACTAAGTGTCACATCCTGACCAGTAATAGGGGTTATTTGTTATTGTAGTTTGGTCAGGACGTGGCAGGGGGTATTTGTTTTATGTGGTTCAGGGTGGTTGTGTGTTTAGTGGTGTGTTTGATTTATTATTCCGGGGTTTTGGGCACTGTTCTATGTTTATGTATTTCTATGTTTAGTCTAGTTCTTTGTAATTTCTATGTTTAGTTTATTGGGGGTTGAACCCTCAATTGGAGGCAGGTGTTTTCTCGTTGCCTCTGATTGAGGGTTCTATAAATAGGTATGTGTTTGTTTTAGTATTTGTGAGAGATTGTGCTGGGTATAGCTCTGTGCCTTACCGGCCTGTTATTAGTCGTTGTGTTTTTGTTGTGTACGTGTTTATTTTGGTTTACCTTCTTTGTCCGTTTAATAAAAGAAGATGAGTGCACATTTCCCCGCTGCGTCTTGGTCCGCTTTACCCTACGACACCCCTGACACTAAGGCTCATATTTCTGTGTGTTATTATGTTATAATTAAGTCTATGATTTGATAGAGCAGTCTGACTGAGCGATGGTAGGCAGCAGCAGGCTCGTAAGCGTTCATTCAAACAGCACTTTCGTGCGTTTGCCAGCAGTCCATCGCAATGCATTGCGCTGTTTATGACTTCAAGCCTGTCAACTCCCAAGATTAGGCTGGTGTAACCGATGTGAAATGGCTAGCTAGATAGCCGGGTGCGCGCTAATAGCGTTTCAAACGTCACTCGCTCTGAGACTTGGAGTAGTTTTCCCCCTTGCTCTACATGGGTAACGCTGCTTCGAGGGTGGCAGTTGTCGATGTGTTCCTGGTTCAAGCCCAGGAAGGAGCGAGGAGAGGGACGGAAGCTATACTGTTACACTGGCAATACTGAAGTGCCTATAAGAAGGTATATGAAAAACAAATCGTATAGAGAGAAATAGTCCTATAATTCCTATAATAACTACAACCTAAAACTTCTTACCTGGGAATATTGAAGACTCATGTTAAAAGGAACCACCAGCTTTCATATGTTCTCATGTTCTGAGCAAGGAACTTAACCTCTCTAGGGTAGGGGGCAGTATTTTCACATCCGGATAAAAAACGTACCTGATTTAATCCGGTTATTACTACTGCCCAGAAACTAGAATATGCATATAATTGTTTGATTTGGATAGAAAACACCCTAAAGTTTCTAAAACTGTTTGAATGGTGTCTGTGAGTATAACAGAACTCATATGGCAGGCAAAAACCTGAGAAGATTCTGTACAGGAAGTGCCCTCTCTGACCATTTCTTGGCCTTCTACACTCTCTTTATTGAAAACAAAGGATCTCTGCTGTAACGTGACAATTCCTACGGCTCTCATAGGCTCTCAGAAGGCGCCAGAACATTGAATGATGACTTTGCAGCCCATGGCTGAAAAACAGTAGCGCATTTGGATAGTGGTCGATCTGAGAACAATGAGACGGGTGCGCGCGTGCACGTGAAGAGTCCATTTTAGATTTTGAGTCTTTGAACGAAAACAGGGTTTCCCGGTCGGAATATTATCGTTTTTTTACGAGAAAAATCGCATAAAAATTTATTTTAAACAGCGTTTGACATTCTTCGAAGTACGGTAATGGAATATTTAGAATTTTTTTGTCACGATACGCGTCCGCGCGTCACCGTTCGGATAGTGTCTTGAACGCAAGAAAAAAACAGAGGATATTTGAACATAACTATGGATTATTTTGAACCAAAACAACATTTGTGGATGAAGTAGAAGTCCTGGGAGTGCATTCTGACGAAGAACAGAAAAGGTAATCCAATTTTTCTTATAGTAAATCTGAGTTTGGTGAGTGCCAAACTTGGTGGGTGTCAAAATAGCTAGCCCGTGATGGCGAGCTATCTACTCAGAATATTGCAAAATGTGCTTTTGCCGAAAAGCTATTTTAAAATCGGACACCGCGATTGCATAAAGGAGTTCTGTATCTATAATTCTTAAAATAATTGTTATGTTTTTTGTGAACGTTTATTGTGAGTAATTTAGTAAATTCACCGGAAGTTTGCGGTGGGTATGCTAGTTCTGAACGTCACATGCTAATGTAAAAAGCTGTTTTTTGATATAAATATGAACTTGATTGAACAAAACATGCATGTATTGTATAACATGATGTCCTAGGAGTGTCATCTGATGAAGATCATCAAAGGTTAGTGCTGCATTTAGCTGTGGTTTTGGTTTTTGTGACATTATATGCTAGCTTGAAAATGGGTGTCTGATTATTTCTGGCTGGGTACTCTGCTGACATAATCTAATGTTTTGCTTTCGTTGTAAAGCCTTTTTGAAATCGGACAGTGTGGTTAGATTAACGAGAGTCTTGTCTTTAAAATGGTGTAAAATAGTCATATGTTTGAGAAATTGAAGTTATAGCATTTCTAAGGTATTTGAATATCGCGCCACGGGATTCCACTGGCTGTTGAGTAGGTGGGACGATTTAGTCCCACATACCCTAGAGAGGTTAAACGTTAGCTTTTTTACATGGCACATATTGCACTTTTACTTTCCTCTCCAACACTTTGTTTTTGCTATATTTAAACCAAATTGAACATGTTTCATTATTTATTTGAGGCTAAATTGATTTTATTGATGTATTATATTAAAGTTAAAATAAGTGTTCATTCAGTATTGTTGTAATTGTCATTATTACAAATAAATAAATGTAAAAAAACCGGCCGATTAATCAGTATCGGCTTTTTTGGGACCTCCAATAATCGGTATCGGCGGTGAAAAATCATAATCGGTCGACCTCTAGTTAAATGTGCAACCAGAAGGGGAAAAAACTCTGGACCACCTTTACTTCACGCACAGAGAAGCGTACAAGCCTCTCCCACGCCCTCCATTTGGCAAATCTGACCATAATTATATCCTCCTGATTTCTGCTTACAAGCTAAAATTAAATCAGGAAGCACCAGTGACTCGGTCTATAAAAAAGTGGTCAGATGAAGCAGATGCTAAACTACAGGACTGTTTTGCTAGCACAGACTGGAATATTCTTCCGATGGCATTGAGGAATACACCACATCAGTCACTGGCTTTATCAATAAGTTAATCGAGGACGTTGTTCCCACAGTGACTGTACGTACATACCCCAACCAGAAGCCATGGATTACAGGCAACATTCGCACTGAGCTAAAGGATAGAGCTGCCACTTCAAGGAGCGGGACTCTAACCCGGAAGCTTCTAAGAAATCCCACTATGCCCTCTGACGAACCATCAAACAGGCAAAGCGTCAATACAGGACTAAGATCGAATCGTACAACACCAGCTCCAACGCTCGTCGGATGTGGCAGGGCTTGTAAACTATTACAGACTACAAACGGAAGCACAGCCTACCAGACGAGCTAAGTAACTTCTATGCTCACTTTGAGGTAAGTAACACTAAAACATGCATGAGAGCATCAGCTGTCCCGGACGACTGTGTGATCACACTCTCCGCAGCCGATGTGAGTAAGACCTAAACAAGTCAACATTGACAAGGCCGGATTACCAGGACATGTACTCCGAGCATGCGCTGACAAAGTGGCAAGTGTCTTCACTGACATTTTCAACCTCTCCCTGTCTGAGTCTGTAATACCAACATGTTTCAAGCAGACCACCATAGTCCCTGTGCCAAATAACACTAAGCTAACCTGCCTAAATGACTACTGACCCGTAGCACTCACGTCTGTAGCAATGCAATGCTTTGAAAGACTGGTCATGGCTCACATCAACACCATTATCCCAGAAACCCTAGACACACTCCAATTTGCATACCGCACCAACAGATCCACAGATGATGCAATCTCTATTGCACTCCACACTTCCCTTTCACACCTGGACAAAAGGAACACCTATATGGAGAACGCTATTCATTGGCTACAGCTCAGCGTTCAACACCATAGTGCCCTCAAAGCTCATCACTAAGCTAAGGCCCTGGGACTCAACACCTCCCTCTGCAACTGGATCCTAGACTTCGTGAAAGGCCGCCCCCAGGTGGTAAGGGTAGGTAACAACACATCCGCCACGCTGATCCTCAACACAGGGGCCCCTCAGGGGTGCGTGCTCAGTCCCCTCCTGTACTCCCTGTTCACTCATGACTGCACGGCCAGGCACGACTCCAATAATATCATTAAATTTGCAGATGACACAACAGTGGTAGGGCTGATCACCAACAACGATTAGACAGCCTATAGGGAGGTGGTCAGAGACCTGACTGTGTGGTGCCAGGACAACAACCTCTCCCTCAACGTGATCAAGACAAAGGAGATGATTGTGGACTATAGGAAAAGGAGAACCGAGCACACCCCATTCTCATCGACGGGACGGTAGTGGAGCAGGTTGAGCGCTTCAAGTTCCTTGGCATCCACATCACCAACATACATGTTCAAACACACCAAGACAGTCGTGAAGAGGGCACGACAAAACCTATTCCCCCTCAGGAGACTGAAAAGATTTGGCATGGGTCCTCAGATCCTAAAAAGGTTTTTCAGCTGCACCATCGAGAGCATCGTGACGGGTTGCATCACTGCCTGGTATGGCAACTGCTCGGCCTCCGACCGCAAGGCACTACAGAGGGTAGTGCGTACGGCCCAGTACATCACCGGGGCCAAGCTTCCAGCCATCCAGCACCTCTATACCAGGCGGTGTCAGAGGAAGGCCCTAAAAATTGTCAAAGACTCCAGCCACCCCAGTCATAGACTGTTCTCTATGCTACCGCATGGCAAGAGATAACGGAGCACCAAGTCTAGGTCCAAGAGGCTTCTAAACAGCTTCTACCCCCAAGCCATAAGAATCCTGAACAGCAAATCAAATGGCTACCCAGACTATTGCTATTGTTATTTACTGCTGCTCTTTAATTGTTTTGTTTTTCTTATCTCTTACCTTTTTTTATAGGTATTTTCTTAAAACTGCATTGTTGGTTAAGGGCTTGTAAGTAAGCATTTCATTGTATTGTATTCGGCGCATGTGACAAATACAATTTGATTTGGTTACTCAAACAGAAATCAAGAGGATCATTGACCCTTGGCAGCAGTTAAACAAGAGTTCAGAGAGCTACTGTCAACCAGTCCTGGTGGGACCCCTCTCTCTTCTCCCTCTCTTTCTCTCTCTTCCCACTCATTTTCTCTCTCTCCTCTCTCTTTCTCACTCTCTTCTCTCTCTCCTCTCTCTCTTCCCACTCTTTTTCTCTCTCTTGCTTCCCTCTCTCTCTCCTCTCTTCTCACTCTCTCTCCTCTCTCTCTTCCCTCTCTCTCATCCCTCTCTTGCATCTCTCTTGCTTCCCTCTCTCTCTCTTCTCTCTCTCCACTCTCTTTCTCACTCTCTCTTCTCTCTCTTTTCCCTCTCTCTTTACTCCCTCTTCTCTCTGTCTCTTTCTTTCCCATTCCAATAATCATTTTCCACCCTATCTCCGTTGACTGTCTTTATCTCCAGGACTTCCACAGATCTGTGAGTTATGTGCATATCGTTTCCCTGAACAGCAGCAGCAGCAGAATAAATACCTGCACGTCTGTGAACCCACAGACTGACGGGAAACCACAGAAATGCCAAAAAGCAAGAACATTTATTACTTGGCATAATCCACAGAAGTTCTCCAAACTTTATTAAACTATGATGTGCTGCTGAATCTGACCTCTCCCTGATTTGCTTCACAGAATTAGGAATTGGAATACTAGAATGGACATTAACCTTCTTATGACGCGATAAAGGTCAGCCATTTTGGTCAGGGAATTGGTCAACCATGATTTGCCATTGCTGTGTAAGATAGTGTAAAATAATGAACTTGAAGAATGTTCCTGTACTGTATGTTTGTTAGCTAGCCATCTTTAGAGGAATGATTCTATACATGTTTCTAATTAACTGCCGATATGCCAACCTTCCGTTCAACCAGTGCAGTCAATCCACAGCCATACACTGGCTGAAATCAGTTGTTGACAGGACTTAGACAAGTTGTGAATGCAACAAGTACTGATATTGTATCATATAACAGCATTCACAGCTTTCCAAGAAAAATCATTTAGATATTTATGGTCTGTTTACATATATTTTAGAGGCTATTTACCGGTATACAGCAAATTGGTATAAAAGCCTTATAAACTGTATTTGAAGAGTTTATTTCCAAACCGCTATACATCTATTTTCTTGAAGAGTCAGAACTACAAATTTCAGATTCCTCCATGCAAAGCATTGGCACCTTCGGATTACAGAGTATCAGTGGGGTTTGAAAACAGCGACCCTTGTGTTCAGTGCCGGTATTACCGAATATCCAGGGTATGACACAAGGTCGGTATGAAGGTAGGACAATCTGGATACCTCCCAAGCCTACTAGCTACATGCCAAATTGATAGGCTACCATCACGTATCTGAAACTACATGATCAATTGATGTTTACTGATCATCAAAAGCATGCAGTTACTTCCTGTATAACTCTGATGACAGAGCTAAATGTGGAATAATCTGAAATTTGTAGTTCTGACTATGCTCTTCAAGAGGTGACGATATTAAAACCAAATAGTTATAACATTTTATTTAACAATCCCTTGAAAACGGCTTGTAGTTGTCAATGGTTTTAGGGGAGCTGGGGGTCTCCTTTCCAAATCGAACGCTCCGCGACATATTGTGAAATTTTATTGATAACATCCTGTAGGATCTCTACGGTATGATCGATGCACAGATTCTCTATTACATGTTACAAATTCCAAGGGGCAGTTTTTTTATTTTGTCAACGTGATCGTCCATTGCTATGAAAACAACACTATATTATAGCTATTACATATGCTTTCCTGTACAGTAGGTTGTTCTGAGCAGTGTGTCAATCGAATGACAGTACAGTTAACTGGAATGGCCTGTTACAGCCTTCACAGAACTCTGTGTCACTACAACAGTTTATGTTTAGTACAAAATAATAAACCATAAAAAAAAGATGATAGAATTGAATGTTTCATATCATAACTCTGTTATGGAATAAAATGAATAAAATAACACCTTATTTGACCTATGAACTTGTTATGACAGTACACTGTAGGTATAACAATTTCAACAAGACACAACAGAAGTGAACTGAGTAAGATTCTAGTCTGAGGGGATACAAATGGTCTGTTTATGAATATTCTGTAATCTGTTTGCTCACCGCTTCACAAATCAAATCAAATCAAATGTATTTATTTAGCCCTTCTATAGCTGATATATCAAAGTGCTGTACAGAAACCCAGGCTAAAACCCCAAACAGCAAGTAATGCAGGTGTAGAAGCACGGTGGCTAGGAAAAACTCCCTAGAAAGGCCAAAACCTAGGAAGAAACCTAGAGAGGAACCAGGCTATGAGGGGTGGCCAGTCCTCTTCTGGCTGTGCCGGGTGGAGATTATAACAGCACATGGCCAAGATGTTCAAATGTTCATAAATGACCAGCATGGTCAAATAATAATATTCACAGTTGTCGAGGGTGTAACAGGTCAGCACCTCAAGAGTAAATGTCAGTTGGCTTTTCATAGCCGATCATTGAGAGTATCTCTATCGCTCCTGCTGTCTCTAGAGAGTTGAAAACAGCAGGTCTGGGACAGGTAGCACGTCCTGTCCCAGACTCCCACAGTCTCCCATTACCAGGAGACACAACCATTCATAGTGATGGCAGTTTCACCCACATACATGATGCTGAAATATCTAGGAGGCAAGTCAGGCAACAACATCCCAAAGATAGATGACTTCAAGAGACTCCAATCCCTTTAATGTGGTTTTAGATTTTTTTATTTTAATTAACCTTTATTTAACTAGGCAAGTCAGTTAAGAACAAATTCTTATTTACAATGACGGCCTAGGAACAGTGGGTTTAACTGCCTTGTTCAGGGGCAGAACGACAGATTTTCACCTTGTCAATGACGGCCTACCCCGGCCAAACCCTAACCCGCATGACGCTGGGTCAATTGTGCGCCTGCCTATGGGACTCCCAATCACGGCCGGAATCGAACCAGGGTCTGTTGTGATGCCTTAGACCACTGCACCACTCGGAGCCCAACAGACTCGAGATCCCCTGACATTTTCACAAAGCACTGTTGATGACAATAACATCATACTATATTGCAGTGGCTTGGCAATGAATGTTTCATTCAAGGAGAACATCACATGATAAATGATGCATGTAGTGTGTGACTCACTATGTGGACTTAAAGAAGCCCTGGGCTGTAACTTAACTGTGCACAAATCACAGACTGAAAGCATCACAAAAGTCTCACAGCATGTTAGTATTCACCTCAGCATGTAATGCCTTTTACACACATCATGCACTAGGATTACATTAGTAGGCTGCAGACTAGGCTACAACCAATACATAATAAATAACCGTGTTATTAGCTATGGGCCTATTTGCTGCCTAGGTCTCCTCAAATGTTTGTTGTTTTTATTCTTGTTTTCTGTGCAGTTTCACTTGGCTGTCAAAACGTAACAAGAGGTGTGTATGTGTGAACCATAACTCCAACTGGGCAGCCTCCAGTCTCCACATTGACCAAGCAGCGCAATAAGATGGTTGCTTTCCACTCGGGAAAGTTTTGTTGAAGACCTGGACAGAAAAGCCCCCCCCTCTTTCGATCGTTAGGTCTAAACATATCGTCCACGATAGGGAAAACACCATTGTAAACCAATAAATTGTGTTTATGTCAAAAACAGTTGGCAAGAAACACCGGACCACCATCATAAATTACATACATTTAAGCGCAATTAAGCTGCCAACCTTTGACCTTGTCTGAACAGGAGAACCGCGATCCCTGACTTTTACATTGGCCGTAGCCCTTCATGTCAAGAGGCAGTACAGCCGGACGGGTGCTAAGCAGGCTAACTAAACATTGAATAAATATCTATGGAGGGAAATATCCAGCCGAGTCCGTGGACTGCTCCATCTAACTCGCCCGCTGGCACTCCGAGAAAAACACGCCATGAACCGTCTCCAAATAGCAGAACTATACAACGACTATCGAGGGATAAAGGTATTTCAAACAGAGCAAGGAAAGATACTTACTGGGGTGTAAATAAGGGTCATTATGCCTTCTGTCCATAATGTGTGAGTTAGCGCTGTGTCCGTTCTCTATAGCCGCACGGTCACAGGCAGCAACATCATCCCAGCGTATAACACTCCCCAACCGGGAGAACCGTGCAAGGGCAGGTCAACGCGGGGCCCGGCAAGGGGGTGGCAAAACAGGTCTCCTCCCAATGACAACAGTCATCGAGATATCTACACGAACCTGACGAAACTTCTCGCCTCGCAGCGTTACAACGTTGCAACCTAGAATGTATAAAATGTGACACAAATCATTTTCGCAAACAGAAAGTAACGAGAAAAAAATTCCAATATGGCGTTCGAAAAGCCAGAGCCGTGTTTTTTTTTTAAACCAAGTGAAATCAGGTGGATGTTTCCACATTTTCAAAAGCCTTTCTATACCCTCTACTTCTACACTCATTTTATTTTAGGCTACATTTCATTTGTGTGTTTTATAGCCTACCAAATAAAGCCTATTCATAATTTCAACAATAAAAAAAATATTATTTTTGTCTAATCTTTGCCTTTAGGCTATGTTTTGTAATTACTCTGTAATTACATTTTGATTAATTGAACAATTTATTTATTTCATTTTTTTTATTTCACCTTTATTTATCCAGGTAGGCCAGTTGAGAACAAGTTCTCATTTACAACTGCGACCTGGCAAAGATCAATAAGACATTTTGTAGGGCCAGTAGGCATATTGTTTTGTGTAGTCCCTCGTTATAAATTGTGTGAATAGGCTGCTTACCGATTTTAATAGCCTACAATATTTTCACCTTCTGAATTATGTTCACACATTTAGCTTTATTTTGAATATGATTAGGCCCATTTCCTTTAAATGGGATTGATTCAGATTTTTCCCCAAAAAATGTGTCCGTGTGTGCGTATGTGTGTAATGTATCCTATGTGTAATCTGAACGCCTGTGTGTAATGTTTTTGTTTATGTGGTGATATATAGTTATTTTTCTCTCTCCGGCAACACAAAGCACCCTCCACATTCAGCTGTTTACCTATTGAAACGTGCGGGTCCGGGTCTCGTGACCCCCTGGAATCCCCCTAGATATTTCGGGGTCATTTGAGGGTGAGTTCGCGGTACCTCAGAAGGTTACTGAGGAGTCAACCCTCGTTGAGGGATTCACAATCTTCAACTGGGGGGAGCAGGCCGCGCAGATGCTCTGTCAACGCCGGTCTCTGACCACTAAGAGAGAGCCTTTCGCTGCCCTGTTATTAATGGAACAAGCACCTCGACCCGCGGCCTTGTAACAACGAGCAACGGAGGATGCTACCCAAGATGAATGGTATTTTTTTCTCTCCAGTCATTGTACACTGATCAGGGCTTTTCATTTGTTACCCCTCCTCATCCCCACCCCCACCACCTCCATTAGATTACATAAATTCATTAAAGTCAAAGAGAGGCATTAAAAGGGCTATTTGTCAGTTCTCTCTTTTGTGTGTTCCTAATGGCTGCATGTGGTTCAAGGCATTGGGATTTTTATTTTAAAGGGTTGCACATGGTTTTATGGACCACATGGAGAGAGAAATTTAGGGGAGAAAATCAGATGTAAGATTTACAATCACAACACCATACCACGCTTTCATGTTGCCTAGACTGAGGTCATATAAAATAGCCTTTTAGCATATCTCTTAAATGGCATTTCATTTGTATGGCAGTCAAGGAATGGAGCCTGTGCAAATATTCAACAGGATTGAGTAGAAGGCCTAATGTTATTGTCAACATTACCTCAAAGATAGGCGAAGCTGTGAGGTGTTGGACTACTGAAGCTGTGGGGTGTTGGACTACTGAAGCTGTGGGGTGTTGGACTACTGAAGCTGTGGGGTGTTGGATTACTGAAGCTGTGGGGTGTTGGATTACTGAAGCTGTGAGGTGTTGGACTACTGAAGCTGTGGGGTGTTGGACTACTGAAGCTGTGGGGTGTTGGACTACTGAAGCTGTGGGGTGTTGGACTACTGAAGCTGTGGGGTGTTGGATTACTGAAGCTGTGGGGTGTTGGACTACTGAAGCTGTGGGGTGTTGGACTACTGAAGCTGTGGGGTGTTGGATTATTGAAGCTGAGAGGTGTTGGACTACTGAAGCTGTGGGGTGTTGGACTACTGAAGCTGTGAGGTGTTGGACTACTGAAGCTGTGGGGTGTTAGACTACTGAAGCTGTGGGGTGTTGGACTACTGAAGCTGTGGGGTGTTGGACTACTGAAGCTGTGGGGTGTTGGACTACTGAAGCTGTGGGGTGTTGGACTACTGAAGCTGTGGGGTGTTGGACTACTGAAGCTGTGGGGTGTTGGACTACTGAAGCTGTGGGGTGTTGGACTACTGAAGCTGTGGGGTGTTGGACTACTGAAGCTGTGGGGTGTTAGACTACTGAAGCTGTGGGGTGTTGGACTACTGAAGCTGTGGGTGTTAGACTACTGAAGCTGTGGGGTGTTGGACTACTGAAGCTGTGGGGTGTTGGACTACTGAAGCTGTGGGGTGTTTTATTTTGCCATTCCACCTAGATCTCTACCATCATCACCTAAATTCCAAGCCACCTCCCAAACACAAATATATACATACATACATACATACATACATACACACACACACACACACACACACACACACACACACACACACACACACACACACACACACACACACACACACACACACACACACACACACACACACACACACACACACACACACACACACACGGTCAATGAAGCAACCCTTTGGACTAATCCCTTTGTATTCACAGCACCATTCCCACCAAACAATGTCCTAAAGCCTAATCCCTCACCCAACACAACAGACCTGGGCCACCTGCTAGCACAGCTCTTATAGTGGAGAACAGAAGCAGAACAGAGAAGGAGAAACACTGACCAACCTAGAGTCAGGAATGTGTTAGCCCACTGAACTAAAGCCTATGCATTAGCTTGAGGATCTTATAGTCTTCAGGTCTAAGGCAGACGTTACTCATCACATGAGCCTAGTTCACCGAACGACCTCCATTACACATGCACAGCATAAATAACCATGTTGAATGAAACACACATACACAACACAGAACACAGAACACAGAATACAGAACACAGAATACAGAATACCTAATACAGAACATAGAATACAGAACACAAAACAGCCAATGCACGCATGCCTGCAAAAATACACTCTTTCCCCTCTCTCTCTGGTTGTGCTTATAGTGTGTTTAAGGGAAGTCATGGGAGACGGTTCTCTCTTCATCTGCTTCTGTCCTCATTAACCCATCTCCATCATGCTTTATCAAACCCCTCTGCTCCCCTCCCCCAACCACCTACACCCCAACCCCCATCCCCATACATAGGCTTGAGATGATAAATGTTCCCCTTCCCTGTGGCTGCTGGGATGAGACAATGCCACACAACAGTAACGAACATCATCCAGCTCACAAACACAAAAGATGAAATGTGGTAGACCGGGATTCTGTTTGGAAGGGAGGGACCTTCTTTTTGTTTATAACTAAGCAAGCTCTTGTCTATCTCTCTCTCTCTCGCTCTCTCTCCAGGTCCAGGGACACTCTGTCTCTCTAACCGCCCTCTCTCTCTGCCTCTCCATCTCCTTGGGGTCCTCTTTATCTCATTTTGTTTCCTTCCCTGTGTGGTTAGTTGGCAGGGAAAGTGCTCTGGTGAGCATGCCAGGAATGAGAATATTTTTCATGAGTCTCGATGATAGAGCTGGGCTAGTATTAAATTCCCATATGAATCAGATCTGCTCTTTCTCGCTTTCTTTCTCTCCCTCTCTCCCTCTCTCTCTTTTTCTTTCTTTCTCCCTTTCCACCTCCTTATTCTTTCCTTGAAGTTTGGCTGTTGTCTTTCACCAGCATCCCTGATAGCCAGCCCCAGTAAAAGGGGGGGGGGGATGGGGGGGGGGGGGGGTAGAGTAAAAGAGGGAAACAGACCTAATACAATCTATGGCAAATCCATGAAACAAACAAACTGGTGGTCTCAAAAGACACAATGTTGAGTCTCATTCATGGAACACTTTTGAAGGCTGTGAACAGACACCAATCTATGAGTGTAACAGGATTGTAAGGAGCTGTCAGTCACATGTGTATCCCACCTCACCATGTACAGGTACAACTATCTGTATTATGTTCACAGCATTGGATCCTGTTGTAAACAAACAGAAAGGATTACAGGAAACCACTAACTAACTCACAGTCAAAATCCTACAGAAACCCTGCAGGTTGTTTCACAGGAAAGAGGGCACAAAAACAATTTGGGATTTTTCCTGTAGAATTCCTGTATGGACTTGCAGGATTGCTGTAGGATTTGCACAGATGTATTTTTTTATCCCAAATTAAATTAGATTAGATAGTCTGAATGGACTGTTATCAAGACGATAGTATATTAATGGTCTGTTATGAATTATGAAATTACAATGTAATTACTGATGTTGTGCTTCAGATATACCTACCAGTTATTATCTAATGGAAAAACGAATCATACCCAGACATAGCAGTTTCCATAGCAACGGATGTATCCAAAGCCCCTAATCGTTCTGACTTCTGGCATTAGGGTAACCTGTTAATCTCCTGTCTGGTTCTAGGGGGTTAACACACAATCACCATGATGGGACCTCCTAAACCTGGACCTGGCATTAGGGTAACCTGTTAATCTCCTGTCTGGTTCTAGGGGGTTAACACACAATCACCATGATGGGACCTCCTAGACCTGGACCTGGCATTAGGGTAACCTGTTAATCTCCTGTCTGGTTCTAGGGGGTTAACACACAATCACCATGATGGGACCTCCTAGACCTGGACCTGGCATTAGGGTAACCTGTTAATCTCCTGTCTGGTTCTAGGGGGTTAACACACAATCACCATGATGGGACCTCCTAGACCTGGACCTGGCATTAGGGTAACCTGTTAATCTCCTGTCTGGTTCTAGGGGGTTAACACACAATCACCATGATGGGACCTCCTAGACCTGGACCTGGCATTAGGGTAACCTGTTAATCTCCTGTCTGGTTCTAGGGGGTTAACACACAATCACCATGATGGGACCTCCTAGACCTGGACCTGGCATTAGGGTAACCTGTTAATCTCCTGTCTGGTTCTAGGGGGTTAACACACAATCACCATGATGGGACCTCCTAGACCTGGACCTGGCATTAGGGTAACCTGTTAATCTCCTGTCTGGTTCTAGGGGTTAACACACAATCACCATGATGGGACCTCCTAGACCTGGACCTGGCATTAGGGTAACCTGTTAATCTCCTGTCTGGTTCTAGGGGGTTAACACACAATCACCATGATGGGACCTCCTAGACCTGGACCTGGCATTAGGGTAACCTGTTAATCTCCTGTCTGGTTCTAGGGGGTTAACACACAATCACCATGATGGGACCTCCTAGACCTGGACCTGGCATTAGGGTAACCTGTTAATCTCCTGTCTGGTTCTAGGGGGTTAACACACAATCACCATGATGGGACCTCCTAGACCTGGATCTATCGTCAGGTTAAAACACCAACGCCACTACCCATCATACCACGCGTCTCCAAACAACTACCACTACCATTCAATGTCATTATCAGTTAGTAACACAGGACAATCAAGACTACATCAACCTACCAACAGTGTTGATTATGTTTTAATGGTTGTCTTGTTTTGTACGCTTTGTACAAAATAATAAAATGCAGTACTACAGGACATTTCTCAACGTAGCTCTTTAGTAGCTAGCTACAACTGGCATGTTCGCGTATCTCCAACCATGATCAACTGACCATGACCTAACCATCTGGGTGGTCTTAACCAATCATAGCACAGTATGATAAGGCGGTCAAATGCATCCAATTATAATTCAGTATGTTTACACATATGAATATTACAATGGTCTTGTTACTTTGTCACATAGTGATCAAGTAAAGAAAGAGGTTAAATATCTTTATCTAGCGCTGTTCTTATAGAACAGAGCAGATCCAATCCGTCCAATGCGTAGGGAGGTAATCAGGAAGACCACTTCGGGTTAAGCCTTCCCTGTCCCAAGTTGCCCAGGACAGATTATTACAGGCAGGCACTTGGTACTGATCTTTACTATGCCAATGTGAGTGACCTGCGGCTGGGGCATTTAGGAATCACCACTAAGTTCTAAGAATATACCTGGAAAGAACAGGCTTCTATTGTTACCACAGAACAGGGCCCCGGCCCAGCTTGAACTGGCTGGCATGTCCCCATCTGTCTGTCTGATCGATTGGAAAGGAAACCTGGCTATGGAACGTAGCTAGGCTATTTGAGCTGGCTGATTCTGTCTCACCTTTCAAATGTGTAATACAGCATTTCCAGATATAGTCTACAGCAGACCATAGTCTGAGTGGACAAGGCCTCTTTCACTTGGAGGATATAATTGTAGGACTATTTTTTGTTAATTTAAACATATTTGAGGCTGCTACTGGGGTGGAACTAGTGAATAATTGTGTTTTTGGGGTGTAGTTGTGTTTTTAATTTAAAGGCATGAATAGGGGCCAAAAGTCGCTAGACGATTAAATCAGAACGTCAGCTTTCTCTGCATAAATTAACCCTACTAAACCAATGATGCCCTTCTAAGCCTACCGATGACAAAATATCTGTCCCCTTCACTTTAGGACTAATATAAAGAATTGTTTTAAATTGGGGTGACGGATATGGCTAATTGTGTGCACCCACTGGTTGAGGAAAATTATACTTTTTAGAACCTGTGCTTTGCTGCAACCTCATGGTGTATCTCGTCATTACAACCACCGAGGGCTTTATAGATCCTTCTCGGGAGCCGTAGATTTACGGTAAAGCAAGACGTGTATCTTTTTTCCCCGTAGAACAGGAAGAACATTTATCAGTGAATACGAACCAGCAACATGTACAGCCGATGCTAAGCTTTTGACCTATTAGAATAAACTATAACATATTTCTTTAAAATCGGTTACTAATGTATTCGAGGAAGGATGTCGTCCGATTTAATGTTAGACTTCGAGACTCAAGAACAACAAATGATGAACAGTGAAACTGGCACCATGTCCATCGACCAGGATGGCGAGTGGGGTAAGCAAGCGTCACTTGCCAACAGCTAACGTTAGCTTGCTAGTGTAGCGCTAAAGAGAGACACTCACTCCTCGGAAATGTGTACCACAAATGTCAACATGTTGGTTGTCTTTACGATGGTTATACTCGATCGAATGAATGTTCTTCATTTGCCTGCTTATTGCTAACATGGTAGCTAGCTAGTTATTTGGCAAGCTGGCTAGCTAACGTTTACTTAGCTGCCTCAAGTCAGTAACCGCTATCGCCATGTCTAAAAAGAGAACGTTTTACAATCTGAATTCTCTACAATCTAAGTTAAATTATTTGTCTCTGCCCTGTACGAATATATTTATTATTATTGTTATTATTATTATTATCATTTTGTATTTTTTGGGGCGGTACTAGCTAGCCTGTTAGGAGGGGTAGGGTTATGAATTCGCGAGAAGAGATACAAAAAAATTAGATTGCTAAACGTCTTCTCCTTTTAGTCATAGATATGGCCCAAAATGTACTCTTAATTAAGGAGCCAACCGTTACATTTTAAGCAAAGATAGAACATTGAGACAGATATTTTACCGGATGTATAAATGTGAAGCATCCGGTTGGCGTTTCCAATCACTACCAAGATGGAGCGAGATGGATTTTGTATATGCAAATACCTGCTAGAACGCGCCAATCGGCTCGTGCTTGTCTCTGCCCACTAGGTGTAATTTGCTGCCATTGGAAACGACATGTTGTGTGGTCTTTCTTGTAGACTCTAGTGTTGTCACGATACTGGAATTTTTACTTCGATACCTTTTATCACAATACTCGATACCATCACGATACTCTACCAAAACAACACCGAAATGATACCAGGGCAAAATAAGGCGTATTATCCAAAGTCACAGACAGATCTATTGATTTCAATATCATTCATTACATTAGTAATTTTAATGTAAGCATTAATGAATCAATTATACAATCAAACATTCAATTTGACTTTGGTAAAAAAAAAAGTCGAACTACATAATAGTAATAATTTGTTTGAATAGTAAATCTGTAGTCTGTTGATAAACTGGGTTAATCAAGATGTAGCCTAGGTCTATTCACAATACAGGTGAATGCATATTCAATAGGACTGCGTTCATGCATTGAGTTATTGAGCTTGTTCTGGCTGAGTTTTCATGGATGAAAAGAAATCTGTTTCCCTTCCATTTGGGTCTTTATTTTATTATGCTGATCAACAACGTTTGCATAGAAGAAGCAATCTCTTTTATAAAAGTATGCACCGTCTCTTTAAAGGGGCAATCAGCAGTTGTTACATCTATTTTTGGACTTATAAATGTACTGGTATGTATCCATTGATTCATAAAGAATAGAACTTGTAAATGCCTCATGAGCTTAGTTCAACTGTCACACCCCATCAGAACCCAAAATACAAGCTTGTTTTACTCCAATGGTGTAAACAACAAAAACGTAAACAAACACTATATAGCCTCAAAACATGGTTAAAAATATGATTTTCATATCATGGATGGTCAGTCCTTGCATCCATAGCTCTCTGTCTATGAATTTGTGTTTACATCCCTCAGCTTTTCACTGTACCAGGGGCGGGATGCGGCTTTGTTATTGTTTCTACTGCCGATTGCTACTTTGAGACCCATGACATTTACACACAGTCTGTTCGAGGCTCGAGCAAAGATGATCTTGACTGGGGAGACAAAGTGAATGAATAATGTTTTTGGTGACAATCCGCTTTGTAATCCAGCAATATTTTGCGTTATTGTGTGTATCACAAACAAGGTAATAGGGTAGTGAAGTGATTTAGCTTCAGCTGTAAGCTAGCAAAGAAAGCTAGCCTACAAAGCTGGAAGCTTCCGGTATCTTCTTGCATTGTAAAGTGTTCTAGCCTGTAATGGACATTGTTTTGCCAACAGTAATGAACAGTTTCTACATGCCGTGCTGCGTCGATCAAGTGTGTTAACTTCTGTGCAGCATAATGTGATGCAGCCCAGACTCCCTGTGGGTTCAGTGGTTCCTCAGGACAGACTAGAGCCAGTATGAGAGAGGAGATAACATGATACAGACTAGAGTCAGTATGAGAGAGGAGATAACATGATACAGTACAGACTCCCAGTGGTTCTTCAGGACAGACTAGAGACAGTATGAGAGAGGAGATAACATGATACAGTCCAGACTCCCAGTGGTTCCTCAGGACAGACTAGAGTCAGTATGAGAGAGGAGATAACATGATCCAGTCCAGACTCCCAGTGGTTCCTCAGGACAGACTAGAGTCAGTATGAGAGAGGAGATAACATGATACAGTCCAGACTCCCAGTGGTTCCTCAGGACAGACTCCCAGTGGTTCCTCAGGACAGACTAGAGTCAGTATGAGAGAGGAGTTAACATGATACAGTCCAGACTCCCAGTGGTTCCTCAGGACAGACTAGAGTCAGTATGAGAGGGGAGATAACATGATACAGTCCAGACTCCCAGTGGGTTCAGTGGTTCCTCAGGACAGACTAGAGTCAGTATGAGAGAGGAGATAACATGATACAGTCCAGACTCCCAGTGGTTCCTCAGGACAGACTAGAGTCAGTATGAGAGAGGAGATAACATGATACAGTCCAGACTCCCAGTGGTTCCTCAGGACAGACTAGAGTCAGTATGAGAGAGGAGATAACATGATACAGTCCAGACTCCCAGTGGTTCCTCAGGACAGACTAGAGTCAGTATGAGAGAGGAGATAACATGATACAGTCCAGACTCCCAGTGGTTCCTCAGGACAGACTAGAGTCAGTATGAGAGAGGAGTTAACATGATACAGTCCAGACTCCCAGTGGTTCCTCAGGACAGACTAGAGTCAGTATGAGAGAGGAGATAACAACTCAGTCCAGACTCCCAGTGGTTCCTCAGGACAGACTCCCAGTGGTTCCTCAGGACAGACTAGAGTCAGTATGAGAGAGGAGATAACATGATACAGTCCAGACTCCCAGTGGTTCTTCAGGACAGACTAGAGTCAGTATGAGAGAGGAGTTAACATGATGCAGCCCAGAAGCATTGTCTTCAACGAGGTCTGAAGGGCCACACTAAAAATTGGTTATATTTCCTCATGGTCAAAATGAACAAAAAATAGTTTTCTATCCATTGTTTTTTTATTCTTTGATGCTCTGTGACAGTCTAGCTTACATTTTGGGTGATTTTTTTTAGTGAACTGGGCATTTCAAGAAAATGTACTATCCAATATGTCTACACAGTTTAGATTTGCTTTTAGTCATTTTAAAGCACATTCCAATTTTTAAATGTTTTAATTTAACCTTTATTTAACTAGGTAAGTCAGTTAAGAACAAATTTTATTTAGAATGACGGCCTACCCCGGACGACGCTGGGCCAATTGTGAGCCGCCCAATGGGACTCCCAATCACGGCCGGTTGTGATACAGCCTGGAATCGAACCAGGGTCTGTAGTGATGCCTCTAGCACTGAGATGCAGTGCCTTAGACTGCTGCGCCACTCGGGAGCCCTTACAAACAGGAAAACGTAAATGGAATGTTTACTAATTTGATCAAACAAGTGGGCCATCAGTTATGCATTAACAATGTGTAAATAATAAGTGAATAGCCATATCTATGACTAAGAGAAGCCGTTTACAATATGAATTGGGCCCTTCCCTATGGCTCAGTTGGTAGAGCATGGTGTTTGCAACGCCAGGGTTGTGGGTTCGATTCCCACGGGGGGCCAGTACAAAAAAAATGCATGAAATGTATGCATTCACTACTGTAAGTCGCTTTGGATAAGAGCGTCTGCTAAATGACTAAAAATGTTGTTTTTTTTAAATTAATGAATTCTTCTTTGTAGCCCCATATGGCTAAACTGTGATTAACTATCTGACCTGACGTTGTGGATAACTATCTGAAACAAGTCAAGACATCTGTTAAACTAGCCTTTGATGAAAACGGTAGTTAGTCTTTGGCGAAGGCAACAAGTATTGTTTTCATGTAAGGCTACTGTTAAATCAGACGTGTGTGTCTCTTGCTCTCAAGCAGACATCAGCCTGTTTGACGAGCTGGACAACCTTGGAGATGCAGACGAACTTCTTCAGGCCTTGGAGTGTGTGGGATATGTGAGTACAGGAATACACAGACACACTCTAGGCAACACTGTCCCTTAAAGTGGAACTGACAAGCGTTTTAACTACTTTGCAGATATGAAACAAACAGACAAATCATAATATCAATTAAAAAAATATCAAATTCCCAGTTTATGCTACAAAACCAATCGGTTCTATTTGATTACAACTTCTATGATGTAAAGTAAGGCGTTGTTGGCAGAATAGATGGATGCGGATCAATGCATGATTCATATCATTCACCAATAAATGTCTTGGAAGTCACACAGATATTTCTATCGGGTTGTAAATCACAGCCGGTATGTTAACGTTGTTTGGTTCCTCCAGCCATTTAGGAATACACTGTTTCAGTTTCAAAGACTCAATATTTTGGGGTAAAAACAGATGAATGTAACAAAAGCTGGGAATTCCAATGCAATCAAACTAGCAATGGCAATGATCACAGGTCAGTCATACCATGGCTAATAGGCTAGCTATTTATTTACCAAGCTAAAAAAAAACGGAGTGTAACGTTAGCTAGCTAGCTGCCCGGGAGGATGTTGTCATTGGACGAGTGGGTGATTGGGCCGACTCCCCTCCCGAGAAAGATATATTGCCCAGCCCTTTTAGTGTTTTGTAAATGATGGCAGGCCCGTGTGGCAAATGGCTTATTTGCATATAGGCCTACTGTAGCTCTGATTGGCTATGGCACAACGGTCTGTGTCGACTCCGGTACTGGAGGTTTTATTTACTGCAGTGTCTGTTAATTGTACCAACACACAGCCACTTTCCCACTCTATATATTGCTATAGAATTTTCACAAATGCCTTTAGTATACATAATTTCCAAACATTCTATGAATGACCATATCTCCCTTGTCATAAAATGTAAAAAAGAAAAAAAAAAGAAAATGCATTTAAAAGCATCATATTCTTCCCTGGGGTTGTATATGAACAGATTTTTTAAATAAGATTTCATGTTGCTAAAACGCTGTCAGTTCCACTTTAGAAAATCGTAACAGACCAGATTCACAGTGAACCATCATAATGTGAAGTACAGTGATTGTGTGTCTGCTCTGTTTAACCCTCTAGGCCGGCCATGCCCCTGACCTCGACTTTGACATGGACCTGCCTCCCTGGAGCACTGACACAGGCAGCACCTACACAGGTGTGTCTAATACCGGTCTAATCAGGTCTATGGTATAAGGTGATATTGTTTTGGACAAAAATTGTTTGAACATGTCAGTACCAGTATTTCTCTCGTGTAAATTTGAGTGTGGACTCTCTCTCTCCTGCCCGTACCATGAGCTCTGTGTCCTTGTCTGCAGATGGGGATCTGAGTGTGGACTCTCTCTCTCCTGCCCGTACCATGAGCTCTGTCACCTCGCCTGCATCCCGAGAGGCCCTGTCACCTTACTCCATACAGTAAGTCCCCTGTCTCTCTCCAGTGTGTTTCGCTGTAGGTCATTTTGCATTTATGTTTTTGATGTGCCTATTTTGTATGGCTGGGAGTATTTCCAGTGTGCGTCTAGGCCCATCTGTGTTAGTTTGTGTGTTTTCGCTCCACATGGTTCCGTTACACACGTTGCTACCTCTGCCATCTGCTTTCGCAATCCACACACACACACACACACACACACTTGAGCACCTCATTAAGGAAGGTCTGAAGCACCTTGTCAGACTAATTATCCACCATCGGCCAGAGGTGTGGCCCCGCCCCCTCGTTAAAATGAGGTGATGACAACTCTGGCCATATTAACATAATGTAGCAGGCAGTTGTATTCAACAGCATGTCAGAAAGAGGACTAGGGTTAGATCTTGTGACCCTATACGGCACACTGTTTATTTCTCCTGCCATTATGATCAAGGACATTTGTGCCTACACCTCAAAGATATTTTGGATGTTGCCAACAGCATCAGTCGTCAAGAACTTTGTAGTTCCTTTTAGCAAGATATTTTGCAGCGGTGGATGGGGCCATCCTTGGCCTTACATCTATACAATCGGCATTATAACACTCAAATATTTTGTATTTTAGCAGTGGTGGTCACAATTTAGCAGTGGTGGTCACAATTTAGCAGTGGTGGTCACAATTTAGCAGTGGTGGTCACAATTTAGCAGTGGTGGTCACAATTTAGCAGTGGTGGTCACAATTTAGCAGTGGTGGTCACAATTTAGCAGTGGTGGTCACAATTTAGCAGTTGCGCTGCGTCTAAATGCATATAGGGGAACACTGGACCTTCAGGAGGTATTGTAAAACCTGTCTCTCTGCTGCCCTCTACAGGATGATCTAGCCATATCTCCTCAGCCCTCTCCTGCCGTCTCTGTCTGCTCCGAGTCCAGCGGCTTCTCAGAGCCCCCCCTGCCCCTGGCCAAGAGGGCCCCCAAGAGGACCAGTCAGGCCACGCGAGGTCAGACAGACACCTCTCCATCATCATCATCCTCCTCCTCCTCCTTTTCTTTGATATTTTATTTCAGGCTGCCATTTCTTCCTGTAGTTACATTGGCTTTCAGTGAAAATACTGTATCACTCTTCCTCGCCAATCTGTTTCTGATTTGGAAATATGTTATTGATTGACTTTGTTAGTTTTAATGGATAGGAAAAAGTATGACGACTCAAGCCAAACATTAGTACAACCAAACAACAGATGTTTATTGGTTCAAGTCCATTCGCCCTGCTTTCAATGATACATACAATGGCATCTGGAGGGGGAAGAAAGCCCCATTAAAAAATGGAAACAGTTGTGAATTATGATCCGTCTCACAGTCAAGCCAGCCCAGCCAGTGAAGATGCCTATCCAGCTCACCCCCAAGGTATCCATCCAACCCAGACCAGTTGTAACAGCTGTAGCCCAGCATGCCGCGGGCCCTCTCCAGACCATCATCATCCAGCCCCTGCAGACCACCCTGGTGCCTCACCCTGCTGTGGTCAAACCTGCCCCTGTCAGCATACAGCCAGCGCCACCTATAGGTGAGTCTAAAACTGCACTCACTACACTATAATACATATTATAAACTGAGTGGTTCGAGCCCTGAATGCTGATTGGCTGACAGCCGTGGTATATCAGACCCTATACCACTGGTATTACTGCTCTAATTGCGGTGGTAACCAGTTTATAATATCAATAAGGCACCTCGGGGGGTTCATGATATATGGCCAATATACCACAGCAAAGGGATGTGTCCAGGCACAATACAATGTACCACAATATACCACGGCTAAGGGATGTGTCCAGACACAACACAATGTACCACAATATACCACGGCTAAGGGATGTGTCCAAGCACAACACAATGTACCACAATATACCACGGCTAAGGGATGTGTCCAGGCACAACACAATGTACCACAATATACCACGGCTAAGGGATGTGTCCAGACACAACACAATGTACCACAATATACCACGGCTAAGGGATGTGTCCAGGCACAACACAATGTACCACAATATACCACGGCTAAGGGATGTGTCCAGGAACAACACAATGTACCACAATATACCACGGCTAAGGGATGTGTCCAGGCACAACACAATGTACCACAAACAGGAGTTCCCTGATCCTGGTGCAGAATACACAGCGTTTCTCCCTCCCCATATTGACTGATACCATTCATTTCAATCATTTAAAAAAAAGACAATACAAGTAAGTGTCTACTAACATTTTAATGCAGAATGCCTGGTTTCTCTACAGTCAGAGACATCAGTATCTAGCCTGTCTGTCAGAGTGCCTGGTCTCTGTCCATTCAGAGACATCAGTATCTAGCCTGTCTGTCAGAGTGTCTGGTTTCTCTACATTCAGAGACTCAGTATCTAGCCTGTCAGAGTGTCTGGTCTCTGTCCATTCAGAGACATCAGTATCTAGCCTGTCTGTCAGAGTGTCTGGTCTCTGTCCATTCAGAGACATCAGTATCAATCCTGTCAGAGTGCCAGGTCTCTGTCCATTCAGAGACATCAGTATCTAGCCTGTCTGTCAGAGTGCCTGGTCTCTCTACATTCAGAGACATCAGTATCTAGCCTGTCAGAGTGCCTGGTCTCTGTCCATTCAGAGACATCAGTATCTAGCCTGTCAGAGTGCCAGGTCTCTGTCCATTCAGAGACATCAGTATCTAGCCTGTCTGTCAGAGTGCCAGGTCTCTGTCCATTCAGAGACATCAGTATCTAGCCTGTCTGTCAGAGTGCCTGGTCTCTGTCCATTCAGAGACATCAGTATCTAGCCTGTCTGTCAGAGTGCCTGGTCTCTGTCCATTCAGAGACATCAGTATCTAGCCTGTCTGTCAGATTGCCTGGTCTCTGTCCATCTAGAGACATCAGTATCTAGCCTGTCTGTCAGATTGCCTGGTCTCTGTCCATCTAGAGACATCAGTATCTAGCCTGTCTGTCTGGACTTCATCACATCATCTTGCAAGTCTCCATGTCTTGGCTCCATACATGTTTCTGTGAACACATACACACACACAGTCCCTGTTCTATTACCAATGGCAGTTATTACCTGTTTGTGTTTCAGATATTACCTATCCTTTGTTGAAGATTGAACAGGTCAGATAAAACCTTCCCAATTATGGTCTCCCCATCAAACGACTGAGGCTGCCGTCTGGCAAAAGCATCTCCAGTCCATCTGTAGAAATACAGTAGGCAGAGTTCATCAGTGACACACAGAATGAAAAGTGTTGCTGTTACTGGACTGTATTATTAGTAATCACCTCACTGTGGACGTGTTGAGTGCCAGGTCTCTCTGTATCTCATGCTTCAGTGAACACACACACAGCCACTGTTCTATTACCAATGGCAGTTAGGGATAGGTGATATGACGCACACACAGATGCTATGCTGAAGTTTAAACCGGTCAGACTAAATGTACCTAATTGTGTTCTCCCCATTGATGACCATTGGAAAGCAGGCAAGAGGTGAGGCTGGAGATAAGGTCTTTGCCAGAGCCCCTGATTGATGGGCATAGCAGTGTAGATTAGCACCTGGGCCCTCAAAGATACTGGTTGGTCACACACACACACACACACACACACACACACACACACACACACACACACTGATTTACATTATCTATGGTGGTTATGATTAGCCTGGGTCAACCAACCTGATCACTGCCTTTGCAGTTCTATTTCACGTCAGAGATCATAACATTTGAAGGGAAATAGAATGTTGAACACAGTGATCAGGCTGGTTCCACCAGGCTAGGTTATACCCTGGACATTATATGGTGATCAGGCTGGTTCCACTAGGCTAGGTTATACCCTGGACATCACAGTGATCAGGCTGGTTCCACTAGGCTAGGTTATACCCTGGACATTATATGGTGATCAGGCTGGTTCCACCAGGCTAGGTTATACCCTGGACATTATATGGTGATCAGGCTGGTTCCACCAGGCTAGGTTATACCCTGGACATTATATGGTGAACACAGCGATCAGGCTGGTTCCACCAGGTTATACCCTGGACATCACAGTGATCAGGCTGATTCCACCAGGCTAGGTTATACCCTGGACATTATATGGTGATCAGGCTGGTTCCACCAGGCTAGGTTATACCCTGGACATTATATGGTGAACACAGTGATCAGGCTGGTTCCACCAGGCTAAGTTATACCCTGGACATTATATGGTAAACACAGTGATCAGGCTGGTTCCACCAGGTTATACCCTGGACATATATGGTGAACACAGCGATCAGGCTGGTTCCACCAGGTTATACCCTGGACATTATATGGTGAACACAGCGATCAGACTGGTTCCACCAGGCTAGGTTATACCCTGGACATTATATGGTGAACACGGCGATCAGGGCTGGTTCCACCAGGTTATACCCTGGACATTATATGGTGAACACAGCGATCAGGCTGGTTCCACTAGGCTAGGTTATACCCTGGACATTATATGGTGAACACAGTGATCAGGCTGGTCCACCAGGCTAGGTTATACCCTGGACATTAGTGTCTTGCAAAAATATGTTTTTCCAATTTAGTTTTATTACAACCTGTAATTTAAATGGATTTTTATTTGGATTTCATGTAATGGACATACACAAAATAGTCCAAATTGGTGAAGTGAAATGAAAAAATAACTTGTTTAAAAATGTACCAAAAAAACGACGGTAAAGTGGTGCGTGCATATGTATTGACCCCCTTTGCTATGAAGCCCCTAAATAAGATCTGGTGCATTCAATTATCTTCAGAAGTCACACAAATAAAGTCTACCTGTGTACAATCTAATGAACTAAGTGTCACATGATCTGTCACATGATCTCAGTGTATATATACACCTGTTCTGAAAGGCCAAAGAGTCTGCAACTCCACTAACTAAGCAAGGGGCACCACCAAGCAAGCGGAACTATGAAGACCAAAGAGCTCTCCAAACAGGTCAGGGACAAAGTTGTTGGAGAAGTACAGATCAGGGGTTGGATTATAAAAACATATCCATAACTTTTAACATCCCACGGAGCACCATTAAATCCATTATTATAAAATTGAAAATATGGCACCACAACAAACCTGCCAAGAGAGGGCCGCCCACCAAAACTCACGACCAGGCAAGGAAAGCATTAATCAGAGGCAACAAAGAGACCAAAGATAACCCTGAAGGAGCTGCAAAAGCTCCACAGCGGAGATTGGAGTATCTGTCCATAGGACCACTTTAAGCCGTACACTCCACAGAGCTGGGCTTTACGGAAGAGTGTCCAGAAAAAGACATTGCTTAAAGAAAAAAATAAGCAAACGAGTTTGGTATTCACCAAAAGGCATGTGGGAGACTCCCCAACATATGGAAGAAGGTACTCTGGTCAGATGAGACTAAAATTGAGCTTTTTGGCCATCAAGGAAACGCTATGTCTGACGCAAACCCAACACCTCTCATCCCCCGAGAACACATCCCCACAGTGAAGCATGGTGGTGGCAGCATCATGCTGTGGGGATGTTTTTATCGGCAGGGACTGGGAAACTAAAGGAATGATGGATGGTGCTAAATACAATCAAATTCTTGAGGGAAACCTGTTTGGACAATGACCCTAAGCATACTGCTAAAGCAACACTCGAGTGGTTTAAGGGGAAATATTTTAAATGTCTTGGAATGGCCTAGTCAAAACCCAGACCTCAATCCAATTGAGAATCTGTGGTATGGCTTAAAGATTGCTGTGCACCAGTGGAACCCATTCTACTTGCAGGAGTTGGAGCAGTTTTGCCTTGAAGAATGGGCAAAAATCCCAGTGGCTAGATGTGCCAAGCTTGTAAAGACAAACCCCAAGAGACTTGCAGCTGTAATTGCTACAAAAGGTGGGTCTACAAAGTATTGACTTTGGGGGGGGTGAATAGTTATGCACGCTTAAGTTCTGTTTTGTCTTATTTCTTGTTTGTTTCACAATAAAAAAATATTTTGCATCTTCAAAGTGGTAGGCATGTTGTGTAAATCAAATGTTACAAACCCACAAAACATCTATTTTAATTACAGGTTGTAAGGCAACAAAATAGGAAAAATGCCAAGGGGGGTGAATACTTTCGCAAGCCACTGTATATGGTGAACACAGTGATCAGGCTGGTTATACCCTGGACATTATATGGTGAACACAGTGATCAGGCTGGTTCCACTAGGCTAGGTTATACCCTGGACATCACAGTGATCAGGCTGGTTCCACCAGGCTAGGTTATACCCTGGACATTATATGGTGAACACAGCGATCAGGCTGGTTCCACCAGGTTATACCCTGGACATTATATGGTGAACACAGTGATCAGGCTGGTTCCACTAGGCTAGGTTATACCCTGGACATCACAGTGATCAGGCTGGTTCCACTAGGCTAGGTTATACCCTGGACATCACCGTGATCAGGCTGGTTCCACCAGGCTAGGTTATACCCTGGACATCACAGTGATCAGGCTGGTTCCACTAGGCTAGGTTATACCCTGGACATTATATGGGAACACAGTGATCAGGCTGGTTCCACTAGGCTAGGTTATACCCTGGACATCACAGTGATCAGGCTGGTTCCACTAGGCTAGGTTATACCCTGGACATTATATGGTGATCAGGCTGGTTCCACTAGGCTAGGTTATACCCTGGACATCACAGTGATCAGGCTGGTTCCACTAGGCTAGGTTATACCCTGGACATTATATGGTGATCAGGCTGGTTCCACTAGGCTAGGTTATACCCTGGACATTATATGGTGAACACAGTGATCAGGCTGGTTCCACCAGGTTATACCCTGGACATTATATGGTGAACACAGCGATCAGGCTGGTTCCACCAGGCTAGGTTATACCCTGGACATCACAGTGATCAGGCTGGTTCCACTAGGCTAGGTTATACCCTGGACATCACAGTGATCAGGCGGGTTCCACTAGGCTAGGTTATACCCTGGACATCACGGTGATCAGGCTGGTTCCACTAGGCTAGGTTATAGGGCTGAGACGGCACCATTATCGCAATATTCTTTCCATGGCAAAAATCTAAACACAAAAAACACCGAACTCTTTAACCCTTTAACCTGCTGTATGTAAAATATTGTTGCTATAGATACATGTGACTCTGGATGACATCATGATGTCTGTTTGCAACATTAGGGCTGTTTTTCTAAAGAAGTTAAATCCACATCTTGTTTTGTTCCCTTGCCACGATTACTAATGAGTGCCACGATTACTAATGAGTGCCACGATTACTAATGAGTGCCACGATACTGGTATCGCCCTGGGTCTACTAGGTTATACTCTGGACATTATATGCATCTAAGAAGTAGAAAATAAGCAGTTTACACACATTATTTTTCACAATTGGGTTACCTAATGTGTCAAAGTAATGTGTCAAAGTAACCTTCTGTATTTGTACAAATGATGAGCCTTTGAAAGCTGTTGACACTGACAGGTGAAGGTTGCTGGCTGGATACTTGCCAACATGTGGCTGACTGTTCTATTTATAGGAAGGCTCACAGCGAGGGCCTGTCTGCATGATGCTGATGAGGGCCCCCTTGCTGGTCTTCTCTATGCTGCATGTTCGGCTGCAAACTGGACATCTCTCGAACAACTGCAGCAGGCAATCTTATGATGTGGTGTTGACTGGAAGGGCCTGTGACAGGGTGATATAATGGACAGCCATGTGGGCCTGTGACGTGGTGATATAATGGACAGCCACGTGGGCCTGTGACGGGGTGATATAATGGACAGCCACGTGGGCCTGTGACGGGGTGATATAATGGACAGCCACGTGGGCCTGTGACGGGGTGATATAATGGACAGCCACGTGGGCCTGTGACGGGGTGATATAATGGACAGCCATGTGGGCCTGTGACGGGGTGATATAATGGACAGCCATGTGGGTCTGTGACGGGGTGATATAATGGACAGCCACGTGGGCCTGTGACAGGGTGATATAATGGACAGCCACGTGGGCCTGTGACGGGGTGATATAATGGACAGCCACGTGGGCCTGTGACGGGGTGATATAATGGACAGCCACGTGGGCCTGTGACGGGGTGATATAATGGACAGCCATGTGGGCCTGTGACGGGGTGATATAATGGACAGCCATGTGGGCCTGTGACGGGGTGATATAATGGACAGCCATGTGGGCCTGTGACGGGGTGATATAATGGACAGCCATGTGGGCCTGTGACGGGGTGATATAATGGACAGCCATGTGGTAAATTGCATTTTGTTGTAAAGAAAGGACAAATATTTTTGCTAATGCACTTCACAACCAAAATGACTATACTTAGTTGTATCTGCTTGGCTGGAGAATTAGCTACTAGTTTATCAACCCGGGTAGTTTTGAATCCAACTTTTTTTTTTTTACATAACACACATTACCTGTCGTTGTTGATCAGGGCAGTAACTCGGGTCACTAGAGGCCTCATGATAGCGTGTTCTTTTCATAGGAGTCCAGGGAGACTGGCAACAGCGGAGGTGTCACAAGGCTACTTGTGTTGCATGACACACTTTTATAATGAGGTCTTGCCTGATAAACTGTGAAAATAGCAAGTGAACAGTGAATTCAATTATTTTTGGAGGTCGCTAAACCATTGTAATCACATTGCAGGACATGTTAATGATACCCACCTTTGCTCCTCTGGTAGGCCCCGGCGGAGATCAGTCTTACACTTGGTCTAACAGGGGAAAAAACAGGGTCAACGATTGTCATCATCCCTCAATTATAAACATATCTTGAGAAATAACGTAATCTCGTTTTGTAAACTCATTCTATGAATTACAGATGTAGACTGACCGGCTCCAGATGGGATTATATTCAGGCCGGTAACGCTGTTACACTGTGCAACCAACTGTGACATGTTCTGCTATGGCCCTGCGTTGGTTTGAGTTTGTTGCTGCCAGTACACTGTTGTAGTCCTAGTCAGACATAAATGAGCTAATACTACCATCGCTGCATCCAATATTTATTTGTGCTTCAGACATGGGTTGCTCCTCAGAGGCTAATGTGACTGTTTCGTCTAAATTACACTAATTTAGAGTGGAATGGAAATACGATGACATTGCTAAAGTAGGCAAATAAATAGTAGGAAACAGCTAGCAAAGTTTGTGAAAAAATAGCTACCAATGCTAATGTAAGCTAGTTAAAATACGGTGGTCCCCTCAATCTTAGTTTGCTAGCTAGCGTCAGCTATGATAATGATGATCAAATTATACATAACCAGCAGTCTGTAGTCTAGCAACCGGTATAGTCACCACCACTGGTTGGTCAATCTGTGTAGGGATGTTCAGTCTCAAACCGCCGGGATTTTGATTTGAACGTTTTGGGGAGACGGAGCCCCATTCTATGGGTTTCTTTTTCTGTCCCGGGTTATCCCGGGTTATCCCTGGCTCCCGGGTTATCCCTGGCTCTGTCCCGGGTTATCCCTGGCTCACTCCTGGGAGGAGTTTGAACCGGGTAAAAAGTGATTTGCGTTCGGTTTGGAACCGGGCTGCCTCCCAGGAGTGAGCCAGGTGCCGCGCTCTGGCCGACGGCAAAGTCGGCTCAAAACAAATAATAATCAGTCACATGGAGTGATGAGTAGGATTCCGTGTTTTCACATGCAGAAGTGACTGCTTTTGATAACGTGTTATCTGCCTTCCCAGTGAAAACTAGTTTTACAATTGAAACACTTATTTTATGGAAAAGTGATGTATGTTTCTGGACGATGCAACTACCTTGCTTGTAGACAACATGACCAAGCAGAGCAGATTAGTTTACTGTTTGATTTGAGAAGGGTGATCTTCCCTCCCTTCTTTGACGCGTTGACGTGTGGTCCATTGTCGGTTCTACGCGGCCAGTGTAATAGGAAGCAAAGTGAGCAGAGGGGCAATTTGCACGTGGAGCTTGGCGAAAGGAGGCATGATATGTTGACATAATTGTATATCCAAACCCAAATCTTAATTTACTCGTTGTGATGAGGTTCCAAACTCAGTTTTAGACTGCCTTTATGACCAAACATTTTCCTATTTACACTCTGTAGTCAATTATGACACTATAATAAATGTTTCTGACTCATATCGATGCCACGTTTTGGTTTTTAGGGGCAGTCGATCTGTAAAGCATTAGGGAAGTTTTGGGTGAGAGTTTGGGAGGGTGTTGTGTATCGTTGGCCAGCAGGTGTCGCCCTATTTCTACTTTCGTTGCCTCTCTTTTAGGATCTGTGTTTCATTTGTGAGTCAATGTTTTAGTAGTGTTTCCTTACCTCGGCTCACCAGCCTGTGTTTCATTCAGACTTACCAATCTGATCCTCTTCCTGATCTTCTACCTCAGCTGAGTCTGGGCCAATACAAACAGTTATGTCACAGTCTGCCCGGGACTAAACCAACACTGTGGAATATCTGACCTCTGTAGTCTTGAATGTGAATTTGAACCACAATCAAAACCCATTTTTAGTTTAGAGTTTGAATAGAACTTTCTCTCTAGATCAGGGCTTTCCAACCCTCTTCCTGGAGAGCTACCGGCCTGTAGGTTTACACTCCAACCCTAATCTAGCGCACCTAATTCTAGACAATTAGCTGGTTGATAAACTGAATCAGGTTAGTCACAACTGGGGTTGGAGCGAAAACCTACTGGAGGGTAGCTCTCCAGGAACAGGGTTGAAGAGCCCTGGTGTAAACCTACAGGAGGGTAACTCTCCAGGAACAGGGTTGAAGAGCCCTGGTGTAAACCTATAGGAGGGTAGCTCTCCAGGAACAGGGTTGGATAAACCTGGTGTAAACCTACAGGAGGGTAGCTCTCCAGGAACAGGGTTGGATAAACCTGGTGTAAACCTACAGGAGGGTAGCTCTCCAGAAACAGGGTTGGAGAACCCTGGTGTAAACCTAATGGGAGTGCGCAACAGAACAGTGTACTGTCTAAACTAAGTTTGTTGTGTTTATGAAATAGTTTTCCTTAATCATAGCTAAAGTTTTTACTGCTACGGATTCCGCGACGCGGTTAGCCTTTACGGCTGGGATCTCAAGTTTGTGTTCCGGATTCCTATTAAGTAGCTGTTAGCTGCTAGCCGTCATGGAAACGGAGCAGGCTAACGCTAGTAGTACTAACCATCTAGTGTTTTTATCCACGACTGGGCACAAATGCTTTAGGTGTGAGATAATTTCCACACAATCACAAGATTAAGATAAGGTGGAACTGAACGATGGACAGGGATTTGTCTGCCCTAAATGCACCACTATCAAGGAACTCAGGGAAGAGATCCACCAGTTGCTCGCTTGGCTGCGAGAAAAGGATTACCTGCTTTCTAAGTACACCAAATTTGCTGTAACCCAGGCAAACCGAATCTCATTTTTAAATGCCTCCTGTAGCAAAACTGTCAATGAGTCAGGAGGCGTTAATCTGTCCCAATTCAACAGATGGATGTTCAGCTCAACTCCACGACCCTGGACTGGAGACTGGACACTCGCAAGGCATAGGAGATCGGGGAGGCAGTCTGGCCACCCTTTATCTATCCGAGAAGATCCGATCCAGCTATCAGAGCTTTGCCCCGAGACGGACCTACCAGCACCGTGAGTCAGCACTGATCCTGGGAGTATATCGCCAGCTGGCGGCTGCCCAGTGGCACCCTCTCCACGACCACCACAGTTCAGCAGGTCGCTGACTCAAGACAGAAGGGTCTCAGGCCATCTTCCACCTTCCTGGGGTTTCCGATGCCATCCGCTGTTGCTGGTACTAAGAGTCGGGCTAGCCTGTCTCAAAGCCCCCCGCCCAAGACGGTCCCAGCCTGCTCCCCCTCTTCCCTCATCGGATTCCATCAAGACCACCATTGTGGACAGCTCGATGGTGAAAGATTTTGGCCTGCCTTCGATCTGTGGACCGACCAAGATCACCTGTCACCCAGGAGCCTGTGTCCATGACAACAACTCCCTCCTGCCCACAGTTCTGGCCAACTACTCTAATATTGACACCATCGTCACTCACATACAGAACTAGTCAACATTTTGGACACATCTACTCATCCCAGGGTTTTATCTTTTATTTTTACTATTTTCTTACATTGTAAAATAATAGTGAAGACATAAACTATGAAATAACACATTGAATCATGTAGTAACCAAAAAATCTCTTATCTCAAATGTAAAATATATTTAAATTTGTCTTTGTCAAAGTAGCCACCCTTTACCTTGATGACTGCTTTGCACACTCTTGGCATTCTCTCAACCAGCTTCACCTGGAATGCTTTTCCAACAGTCTTGAAGGAGTTCCAACTTGTTGGCTGCTTTTCCTTCACTCTTTATTTAAAAAATCATTGTGTGGGGCAATTTAAATTTTTATGTTGACAAAGAGACTGACTCCAAGACCATTGAATTTATGAATATTTTGAGCTTCATGGACTTTCCAACATGTTACTGGGCCCAGCCATAACCACAGCCATACTCTAGACCTGGTTATTACCAAGATGCTTTCTACTGGGCCCACCCATAACCACAGCCATACTCTGAACCTGGTTATTACCAAGAGGCTTTCTACTGGGCCCTCCCATAACCACAGCCATACTCTGGACCTGGTTATTACCAAGGGGCTTTCTACTGGGCCCTCCCATAACCACAGCCATACTCTGGACCTGGTTATTACCAAGGGGCTTTCTACTGGGCCCTCCCATAACCACAGCCATACTCTGAACCTGGTTATTACCAAGGGGCTTTCTACTGGGCCCTCCCATAACCACAGCCATACTCTGAACCTGGTTATTACCAAGGGGCTTTCTACTGGGCCCTCCCATAACCACAGCCATACTCTGAACCTGGTTATTACCAAGGGGCTTTCTACTGGGCCCTCCCATAACCACAGCCATACTCTGAACCTGGTTATTACCAAGGGGCTTTCTACTGGGCCCTCCCATAACCACAGCCATACTCTGAACCTGGTTATTACCAAGGGGCTTTCTACTGGGCCCTCCCATAACCACAGCCATACTCTGAACTTGGTTATTACCAAGGGGCTTTCTACTGGCCCCCCCATAACCGTGGCCATACTCTGGACCTGGTTATTACCAAGGGGCTTTCTACTGGGCCCACCCATAACCACAGCCATACTATAGACCTGGTTATTACCAAGGGGCTTTCTACTGGGCCCACCCATAACCACAGCCATACTCTGATCCTGGTTATTACCAAGGGGCTTTCTCCTGGGCCCACCCATAACCACAGCCATACTCTGGACCTGGATATTACCAAGGGGCTTTCTACTGGGCCCACCCATAACCACAGCCATACTCTGGACCTGGTTATTACCAAGGGGCTTTCTACTGGGCCCACCCATAACCACAGCCATACTCTGGACCTGGTTATTACCAAGGGGCTTTCTACTGGGCCCACCCATAACCACAGCCATACTCTGGACCTGGTTATTACCAAGGGGCTTTCTACTGGGCCCACCCATAACCACAGCCGTACTCCAGACCTGGGTATTACAAAGGGGCTTTCTACTGGACCTGGTTATTACCAAGGGGCTTTCTACTGGGCCCACCCATAACCACAGCCATACTCTGGACCTGGTTATAACCAAGGGGCTTTCTACTGGGCCCACCCGTAACCACAGCCATACTCTGGACCTGGTTATTACCAAGGGACTTTCTACTGGGCCCACCCATAACCACAGCCATACTCTGAACCTGGATATTACCAAGGGGCTTTATATTGACATATCCTCTATTGTTGATGTTGCTTTATCTGATCACCACTGTCTTTTTTACTACCTTGTTGCCCAGAGCAAAGAGGAATACTGAACGTATTATTAAGAAACGCTATCTTACCTCTGAAGTTGCTACAGATTTTGTGTATGAACAATACACCTATTCTGCTTTCCTCTTGTGATGATTTAGTTGATAACTTTAGCAAATGAAGGACAACCATTGATGCCATAGCTCCAGTAAGGTTGAAAAAAGCCACATCCAAATGGGAGAAGCCCCTTGGATGAGTGAGGAAACTAAATCAATTAGAAAAGTGGTGAATGCCAAAGTTGCAGGTCCATTATGATATTCTGAGAGAGCAACTTGGCATATACAGTGCATTCAGAATGTATTCAGCCCCCTTCCCCTTTTCCACATTTTGTTGCGTTACAGCATTATTCTAAAATGGATTAAATAAAATGTTGTCCTCATCAATCTACACACAATACCCCATAATGACAAAGCAAAAACAGGTTTTTAGAAATGTTTGCAAATGTATTAAAAATAAAAACAGAAATACCTTATTTACATAAGTATTCAGACCCTTTGCTATGAGACTCGAAATTGAACTGAGGTGCATCTTGTTTCCATTTATCATCCTTGAGAAGTTTCTACAACTTGATTAGTTCACCTATGGTAAATTCAATTGATTGGACATGATTTGGGAAGGCACACACCTGTCTGCATAAGGTCCCACAGTTGTCAGAGCAAAAACCAAGCCATGAGGTTGAAGGAATTGTCCGTAGAGCTCCGAGACAGGATTGTGTCGAGGCACAGATCTGCGGAAAGGTACCAAAAACTTTCTACAGCATTGAAGGTCCCCAAGAACACAGTGGCCTCCATCATTCTTAAATGGAAGTTTGGAAGTTTGGAACCACAGACTCTTCCTAGAGCTGGCTGTCCAGTCAAACTGAGCAATCAGGGGAGAAGGGCCTTGGTCAGGGAGGTGACCAAGAACCCAGTGGTCACTCTGACAGAGCTCCAGAGTTCCTCTGTGGAGATGGGAGAACCTTCCAGAAGGACAGCCACTCCCCAGTAAAAAGGAACATGACAGCCCGCTTGGAGTTTGCCAAAAGGCACCTAAAGGACTCTGACCATGAGAAACAAGATTCTCTGGTCTGATGAAACCAAGATTAAACTCTTTGGCTTGAATGCCAAGTGTCACGTCTGGAGGAAACCTGGCACCATCCCTATAGTGAAGCATGGTGGAGGCAGCATCATGCTGTGGGGATGTTTTTCAGGGACTGGGACACTAGTCAGGATCAAGGGAAAGATGATCGGAGCAAAGTACTGAGAGATCCTTGATGGAAACCTGCTCCAGAGCGCTCAGGACCCAGACTGGGGAGAAGGTTCACCTTCAAACAGGTCAATGACCCTAAGCACACAGCCAAGACAACACAGGAGTGGCTTCGGGACAAGTCTCTGAATGTCCTTGAGTGGCCCAGCCAGAGCCCAGACTTGAACCCGATTGAACATCTCTGGAGTGACCTGGAAATAGTTGTGCAGCAACGCTCCCCATCCAACCTGACAGAGCTTAAGAGGATCTGCAGAGAAGAATGGGAGAAACTCCCCAAATACAGGTGTGCCAAGCTTGTAGCGTCATACCCAAGAAGATTTGAGGCTGTAATCGCTGCCAAAGGTGCTTCAACAAAGTACTGAGTAAAGGGTCTGAATACTTATGGAAATGTGATATTTCAGTATTTTTATTTTTGCGTTGTCATTATTGGGTATTGTGTGTGTGTGTGTGTGTGTGTGTGTGTGTAGATTTGATGAGGGGGGGGAAAACAATGAAATACGTTACAGCCTTATTCTAAAATGTAACAAAGTGTGGAAAAAGTCAAGGTGTCTGAATACTTTCTAAATGCCAGACGGGCTCTAATCTGATCGCTAGTCATTTGAGAGAAATCCTACACCTGCAAACCTACTGTATATGAACTTTCCTCCACGTTGAAATGTGATGCGTTTGCAGCATATTTTAGAGATAAGATAACAAACATTAGGCTGGGTGTCAGTCAAGACCTGATAAGAAGTTTAATATGTGCCTTAGTCTACCACGCAAAGGTACTATGGAGTTATTTTCCCTGGTTGACACAGACATGCTCAGCAAAGTGACATCACAATTTAAGCCTTCTATTTATTACAGAATCTAAACTAACACCTAGGTTTTCTTTCAAAAACAAGGACATTTCTAAGTGACCCCAAACTTTTGAACGGTAGTGTATATGGCTCACAACTTCCTCTCTAACTAAATCAAGAAAAAACAGTTACTTATCGTTTGAGCCAAAGTACAGAGAGAGAATCTCGCCGAACATTTTAATTCACGGGCAATAAGATAAAACACCAGGTAAAAAAAACCTAGGTGTCATTTTAGATTGTGAACTAAATTTCGAATCACACATGAGGAATGTGACAAAAATAGCTTTTACCGCCTGAGGAACATTGCCAAGGTGCGGCCGTTTCTCTCAGGTTGCTACAGAGAAACTCACCCAGGCTTTTATTACAAGCAGGCTTGACTACTGTAAGGCTCTCCTGTCTGGTCTACCCAAGAAAGCCATTGGTCAACTGCAAAACATACAGAATGCTGCAGCACAGGTACTGACCAAGACCAGACAGAAAGCACATATTACACTGGTTTTAAAGTCTCAACACTGGCTGCCTGTGAGTTTTAGAATTCATTTTAATATTCTTCTATTGGTTTTTAAATCAATCCATGATTGTGCACCCCAGTACATGTCAGACATGCTTTTAAGTTATGTACCCAGTAGGTCCCTTAGGTCCTCTGGCCTTTTAACTATCCCAAAGCCTAGGACCAAGAGGCATGGAGAGGCAGCCTTTAGTTACTATGCCCCCAGCCTCTGGAATAGCCTGCCAGAGGGGGGCTGAAACTGTGAACGTACGGGATCGGGCACAGCCTGCTAGAGGGGGGCTGAAACTGTGAACGTACGGGATCGGGCACAGCCTGCCAGAGGGGGGCTGAAACTGTGGATGTATTTAAGAGATCTTAAAACATACCTTAGCTTTCCTTTTCCTCACTGTGCTTTTTTTAGTCTCCGTTTTTATTGTTGTTCTTTAGTTTGTTTATCCTCTGATGTTTGTTGTGAATATTTCTTTTTATTTTCATTTGTTTTTATTCATTTTTCCCATGTCTGAAATGTGTTGTATAAATAAAGCTTGATTTTGATTTGGTAGCTCTGCTGTAGATCTACTATTTGACTTGGTAAAAGAAGCAGTCCTCATCTCATCCGCGTTCCTTCATCAGCGCTGTAGCTTTGTCTAATCATCACCATTAACGCTGACAGGTCATTTAGCAGGACCCGGTGGGTGCTGTGCCAGTGTTTCTGTGTGACGGATGGTTCCTGGCACAGAGCTGTAAACCATGGATATGGTGTTTTTAGAAACATAGTATATATTACCGTGAGACCGCAATACATCTATTGAGAAATCGAATCATGTACACAGACAGAGTGTTCCATTTTTCTGTTCTTCCCTCCCTTTAATACAGGTAGGAGGGGAGGAATGTGACCGGCCGTTGACCCTGATGGTTAACATCTGACCAGTTAGTTCCCCAGTGTTCAGTTCTCCTACAGGTTATTAAAGCTCAGGGGTTAATGCAGGGTCGCTGAGAGGTCAGAGGGTAGAAGGAGCTCTGGGTGCACTCTGTACAGACAGTACCACTGAGGAAAGGGGGAACGCTTTTTGAGAGGGACCAGACAGTAGCACTGGGGAAGAGGGGCTGCTGATAATAGCCAGACTGACTCCCAGCTGTCACAGGTGACCAAGCGCTCTGTTGTTTTTGTGGTTAGCGACTGGCGAGGAATACCGAAACACACAGCTTATTATTTAATAACAGCTTAGTAAA